>NW_021680951.1:37570-39920 GCF_001412515.2 Diachasma alloeum
GTGTTCATTAGGAGTTTCAGAGTCTCTCCCATGGTTTCCATGTGGCTGCCATCTGGTGCCTGTAAGCTCCCCACATATGGAGTCTTGTTTGTTCCAAGGATTTTTGCCAGCCTAGAGGTCTCCGATTGACTCTCCACATTGCTTGTGAAAGCCCTCCAGCAGTCCTCTTTGGCTGCCNCTCGATCGTGTTACACACGAACAAGCAGTCCGAACAGCTGAGATGAGAACGGAGAGTCAGCAGGGTATGTTCAAGAAACTGATTCCCCAGGAGAAAGTCCCAACCCTCACTCACACTGTGAAGAATCTGAGTAAATTTGAACTCAGTGAAGCACAAGTGTATGTGTTGGCGAAAGGACACAACTTCGCTGTTGCCTCTAAAACGATCCCCACCGAGGAAATTATCAGTCTTACCGAGACAGCGATTTACCATCTTCCTCAGGAGACCAGCAATGAGATCCGGAGGCAGTTGTCTAACATCCTCCACAAGGCCACTCCCCCTGGTGACAATATCACCAGGGAGGAACGCCTCGCACTGCGTAGTCTAAAGGAGAATAATGATCTGATTATTCTTCCGGCAGACAAAGGCAATGCCACGGTGGTTATGGATAAAGACGACTACTCCGGTAAGCTCAGTACGATGTTGGGTGACTCCAGAGTTTACGTTAAACTTAGGAAGGACCCTACTCGTACAATTGAGCGAAAAACTGCTGATCTGCTGAAAAAGGCTGGTTTCTCGGCTGACCTGACGAAATTCCTCACCCCTAAAGAATCCTTTCCTCCTAGACTCTATAAACTCCCCGNCCTGTATGAAGCCTGGAAAGTGAGTGTTCATTAGGAGTTTCAGAGTCTCTCCCATGGTTTCCATGTGGCTGCCATCTGGTGCCTGTAAGCTCCCCACATATGGAGTCTTGTTTGTTCCAAGGATTTTTGCCAGCCTCGAGGTCTCCGATTGACTCTCCACGTTGCTTGTGAAAGCCCTCCAACAGTCCTCTTTGGCTGCCTTTATTGCCTTGTTGTAATCTGCGAGCAAGCCTCTGTAAGTTTTCCATGCGTCTTCGTTACAGGGGCCCGCTCTCATGTTCTTAGCTTTTNGCCAAGTTTCTCACGAAACCACTCCAAAAGTTGACTGGCCTGAATCGCTCATACATTCAGAACTCACTGGATTTCGTCAACAAACTGAGAAATCTCCGAACATCTCCAGATGATATCCTAGTGAGTTTTGATATGGAATCACTCTTTNGTCTCCGATTGACTCTCCACGTTGCTTGTGAAAGCCCTCCAACAGTCCTCTTTGGCTGCCTTTATTGCCTTGTTGTAATCTGCGAGCAAGCCTCTGTAAGTTTTCCATGCGTCTTCGTTACAGGGGCCCGCTCTCATGTTCTTAGCTTTTTTAAAAGCTTTTCTAGCCTTGCCCCTCAGCCCACCGAGTTCCTCTGACCACCAAGGAGTCTCAGTGGGCTGCCCTTTCGGGATTAGCCTGCAGTTTGTCTCGAAGGAGTCCATAATGGCCTGGTTTAGGGCAATCGATACCTCCTCCAGCTGCTTTTTGTGNACTCTTTACTAACGTCCCAATCCCAGAAACCTTGGAAATCATCAAGAAATCCAACAACATCTCTTCCCAATTTTTTCCCCTGATTGAGCATTGCTTAATNGGAGTCCATAATGGCCTGGTTTAGGGCAATCGAAGCCTCCTCCAGCTGCTTTTTGTGATTAAATCTGAGGATGATATCCCTAAGATTGTCAGATAGACTTTCTCGGTAATTTCCCCAGCTTGTTCGTCTTGGGTTTCTTACCCATTCGTTTCTTTTACTGTGTGGATGGACATTCTTATGAAATCTTTGGCTTCCGGATGGATGCCGCGTTTGGATTCAGCGTTGCGCCGACGTTTCGCAAACATTGCAGTCTGCATCTTCAGCGCTATGAGCTCCGATTCTGAGCTCCGATATCTAGGGGTAGTCCTTATATGCCTCCCCTTGTGGTGGCCGGGGAAGGGTAAGNCCCATTTCCCCGATTATTGCAAATATATTCATGGAACACTTCGAGAACGAAGTATTGAAGTCAGCACCTCAGAAACCTACTGTATGGTTCAGGTATGTGGAAGATACCTTTGTCATCTGGCGNATGAGCTCCGATTCTGAGCTCCGATATCTAGGGGTAGTCCTTATATGCCTCCCCTTGTGGTGGCCGGGGAAGGGTAAGGGGGGAGGTAGTCAGCCAATCATATATATATATATATTTTTTGTAATTGATCAGCTGGTCAATTAAAAATTGATCAGCTGATTTTTTAATTGACCAGCTGATCAATTAAAAGAAATATATATATATATGATTGGCTGAGCACCCCCCCCCC
>NW_021680951.1:39945-48225 GCF_001412515.2 Diachasma alloeum
CTCCGTCCCATTGTCAGCAACATTGGAGCGCCAACTTACCAGCTGGCCAAGTTTCTCACGAAACCACTCCAAAAGTTGACTGGCCTGAATCGCTCATACATTCAGAACTCACTGGATTTCGTCAACAAACTGAGAAATCTCCGAACATCTCCAGATGATATCCTAGTGAGTTTTGATATGGAATCACTCTTTACTAACGTCCCAATCCCAGAAACCTTGGAAATCATCAAGAAATCCAACAACATCTCTTCCCAATTTTTTCCCCTGATTGAGCATTGCTTAATTTCTACATACTTTCAGTTCAAAGGAGAGTACTATGAGCAGAAATCGGGAGCGGCAATGGAGTCTCCCATTTCCCCGATTATTGCAAATATATTCATGGAACACTTCGAGAACGAAGTATTGAAGTCAGCACCTCAGAAACCTACTGTATGGTTCAGGTATGTGGAAGATACCTTTGTCATCTGGCGACATGGAAAGACTGCTCTAACTGAATTCCTGGAGTTCTGGAATACTCAGCACGTGAGCATCAAGTTCACTATGGTAATTGAACAAGATAGATGTCTTCCATTCCTAGATGTCTTGGTTCGACGCAACGAGGATGGCACTGTAGGCCACCAAGTATATCGCAAGCCAACCCACACAGATAGGTATCTCAATGCTACCTCCCATCACCACCCCTCCCAGAAGAATTCCGTTATTAGCTCCCTAATGTATAGAGCACTTACAATCTCTCAACCCTCCAACATTGACAGTGAAGTTGAACATCTTGAGATAGCTCTGACCAAGAATGGATATAACATCCAACAAATTCGGAAGGTCAAGCAGAAGCTACAGAGCAAGCTCTCATCTCCAGAAGAGGAGACTAATCCTGAGGAAAACCAGGAAAGACCAAAAGTGGCCCTCCTCCCCTATCTGAGAGGCACAACAGAACGCATAAGTAGAGTACTTGGCAAACATAACATTCGAACGATCTTCCAGCCTCCAAAGAAAATCGGACAGATGCTGCCAAGTGCAAAGGATCCAAGACCACCTCTGAGCACACCAGGAGTGTACGAGATCCCCTGTTCATGCGGGAAAGTGTACATTGGAGAAACCGGGAGGAAGATCAGTACACGGATCAAGGAACACCAGCGGTGTACCGAATACGGTCACTTAGAACAGTCTGCCCTGGCTGAACACTGAATGGAAACTGGACATACTATCCAGTACGACCAAGCCAGAATGTTGGCCAAATCTCAAGGGTATTTCGAAAGGAAATACCGAGAGGGTTTGGAGATCCATAAAAACCCTAACAACCTCAACAGGGACAGAGGATATCAAGTGAACCCCATTTGGAAAACCGTCCTCCCGGACGGCCCAGCCGACCAGCTGAACAATTAAAAACATACGATTGGCCCTCCCTTCCCCTTCCCGCACCATCACAGGGGTAGACATATATGGACAACCCCTAGANGAGACCCGGGTTCGATTCCCGGCTGGGTGAAGCGGAAATTTTTTCTCTCTAAATTCTAATTCTCTTAGAATTCTTTAATGCCTAAAGGAGGTTAGGCGGTGTTTGAGGTGAATTTGAGAGTGAATTTCTGTGGTTCCCGGTAGCTTAGTCGGTAAGAGTGCCCGGCGCGTATCTGGGAGACCCGGGTTCGATTCCCGGCTGGGTGAAGCGGAAATTTTTTCTCTCTAAATTCTAATTCTCTTAGAATTCTTTAATGCCTAAAGGAGGTTAGGCGGTGTTTGAGGTGAATTTGAGAGTGAATTTCTGTGGTTCCCGGTAGCTTAGTCGGTAAGAGTGCCCGGCGCGTATCTGGGAGACCCGGGTTCGATTCCCGGCTGGGTGAAGCGGAAATTTTTTCTCTCTAAATTCTAATTCTCTTAGAATTTTTTTCCATAAAGGCCGGATTCGATTACTGNTCCGGAAGCCAAAGATTTCATTAATCATGGCCGCGAAAGCCTCAAAACTAGGACATTCATATCGTTTGATGATCGGACGCTGAGGGGTCCTTTGAGACCCTGNCTCCCAGATACGCGCCGGGCACTCTTACCGACTAAGCTACCGGGAAAATTCACTCTCAAATTCACCTCAAACACCGCCTGACCTCCTTTAGGCAAAGAAGGTTAAAGAATTCTAAGAGAATTAGAATTTAGAGAGAAAAAAAATTAAAAAATAAAAAAAAATGAAAAAAAACAAAAAAAAATTCAAATAGAATTGAAATTTAGAGAGAAAAAAAATNACAACCAAGCTCATTTCCTCGCCTTGTCCCAGGCCCAGATCCACTTGTGCCACAACCAGGTCTCCCTCACTAGCCTGTGAACAGAAGAAAGAGTCTGGTCCTTTAATAACAATACAAGATCTAATTTTTTCCTGAGTGTTTGCGTGATAGATTCTGCCACAACCACTGAGGCCTGCAATAGCATTGTCCACTATCCATGGTTCTTGGATTNGGGCACTCTTACCGACTAAGCTACCGGGAACCACGGAAATTCTCACTCCAAATTCAACTAAGCACGCCGCCTAACCACCTTTAGGCAATATCCCGTTTCCTCAGCAGTGCAGTACACCATTGCCACACCTTCTCTTTCCCAGACACGCTCTGATGGAAGGCGTTTTATTGCCTTCCTCACAGCCCCCTCCCCCTTCCACTCATCGACCTTCGCTGCTGCATCCGCCAAGGTTGCAATCGCCCCCGAGGTTTGATGCAGCTTCGCTCTCTTAGGTCGTNGCGGTTAGATCTGGGTCTTCTACGTGTAGTACAACCCTGTGCTTCTTGGGAAGCTCCGAGGCTGTGCCCACACGTACAGTAAGCCCAGCTATTTTGTTTTCAGGGAAAAGGCGTTTCAGCAGCAGGCGTTTCTCTTAGAATTCGTTAATGCCTAAAGGAGGTTAGGCGATGTTTGAGGTGAATTTGNCATCCGCCAAGGTTGCAATCGCCCCCGAGGTTTGATGCAGCTTCGCTCTCTTAGGTCGTCTTCTCTCCGCTCCACTCAGTCTGATCCGATTCACATCGGTACCAGACTGGTTAGCCTTGTCAGACTTCGTGTGTTCGCCATCGCTGGCCCCACCCGAAGTTACTTTTTCAATACTGAGATTTTTTAGATTGGTTTCCATTTTGGTCCCACGAGTACCGCGGTTAAGCGTTTTCATCTGGTGCATTGCCGCGATTGCCCAGGGCAAGCCCTGGGCGGCTTGGTTTGTCTCGGGTGGGTTACACCCAAGACTACTCTCAGAGGTCGCCCAGGTTTCTGAGAGGCACCGTTAGCGACACAGCTCCCCCTGTGCCACGCATCCTTAGGCACGGTATGGCCGAGGCCATGGCTTACGCCGCTCACACACATGTATTGGGTAGGCTCCTCTTAGCGACCGCGGACCGCGGTAGTCCTTAAGACCTCCACCGCCCGCGACCGAGCCTCCTCACTAACGACAAAGTGGGAACCCAGTAGAGGGAGTTTTAAGACAATATGAAACTAAAATTGTTCGATAACAGAATTCATGAAGTCTTCAATCAAAATTCTTCCAAAAATGGAGGAAATAAACAAAATCGAGATAAAAAATAAACAAATTCATAAAAATGATGAAATCCATGATAATGGAAAATAAAGTCTTTAATGGAATTAATTATGAGAAAAATGAAAATGAAAATGAAATTAATTATGAAATAAATGAAAATAATGAGAAAATGAATGAAAATAAAAATGAATTTAATTATAAAATAAATGGAAACGAAATTAATGACATAAATGACAAAGAGGAAAAAATAAATAGTTTGAAAGACATGTTTGAGGAAAATCAGACAGATGGAAATCCTGCTGATGAAATCCCCAACTGTTTCAAACAAATTGAAAATGAAAATTCACAAGGAAAATACCCAGAACAGAAAGACAAAAATTAATGAAAATGAAAAGATAAATGAAAATGTAAAAATAATTCCAAAACATGGACGGGGAAGACCGAGGAAAAATCCAGTCGAAAACCCGGAAATGGAAATAAATATAGAAAGAAATAATAAAATTGTTACTAATGTGTTGGAATCTCCAGGAAAGGAGATTAGAACAGGAGGAATGTATGGAAGGTCTCATAGAGAACTCTGCAGTCGTGGGAAATTAATTTTTTGTTGTTGTTCTGAGAATTGAAATGGAATAATTCTCGTGATTTGTTGAGTAAATTTGATAAAAACGTTGAGATAATTGTTGAATCTGATGTAGGACGGGAAGAATCTATAGAAGATCTCATAGAGGACTCTGATGTCATGGGAAATAATATTTTTTGTTTTGAGAATTGAAAGGAATAATTCACTTGATTTGTTGAATTAAATTTCCATTTAATTCAAATGTTTAAATGATGAAATGATGTATGACTGGAGGAATCTATGAGAAATTCTATGGAAGACTCTGATGTCGTGGGCAAAGTTGATAAAATTTGTGAATTAAAATGTTGAAAATGATGTGAGACGAGGGAAATCTATGAGAAATTCCATAAAAAAAACTGTGATGTCACGGAAAGTGAAAATTTATTTTGAGAATTGAAAAAGAATAATTCTCTTCATTTGTTAAATTGATTGGTAACTTTTGTAAACGGTCCTAATTGATCCAAAAAGAAGATGGAAAATAGTAAAATGTTCAATAAAAGCATTGGTTAATTATAAAAAAATATATATATATATACATAAAATTCTTGGATTCATAATGAAAATTCTTAATCTGTTCACAACTTGGAAAAAAAATCGTCTATAGAGATAGAAATAAAAAGAGCGCCGGCTACATAGAGGATCTCGGTAGCTTAAAGGCAAAGCACCTCACCATCAAAGTGAGAAGATGTGGACTTCGATAACCATCCGAATTTTATCCCCAATGTACCCAAATTTCGTTATTTCGCATATATCTCGAATATCTTTGATGAAACTAAGAGTCGTCTGTATGCAGGACCTCGGTAACTAAATAGGTAAAAGCATCTCGTGACGCAAGTGAGAAGACGTGGGCTTCAATACCCACCCGAAATTTGGTCTTGAATACATTCAATACTCATCCATTTACTCATCTCGAATCTACTTTTTTAGAAATTGATTAGGGGAATTTGTTTTGAAATAGTCAGGTTGATCGAGTTTCCCGTCTCGTTATGATTTAACTTGAAGTCAAAATAAATTAAAATGGAATTCGTTTTTGAAAAATTGTAGTTGAGATCAGTCCATTGCGATCTGTGCAAAGATAATTGGGCCTATTACGACGCAGACAAAAATGAAGACCGAATCGAAAATTTCCTTGTTTGAAGGATAGAACGATTGTAGATAGAATAGAGATAGCGGAATTCGTGAGAGAATTCTTGATCCTATTTTGACTGAACCAGAAATCCAAAATTACAAATCAAGAATCGAAGAATTTTTGAAGAACGTGAAATTTTAGAATCATAAAAACTTTTTGGAATACAATATTGGAGATTTTATCGTCTGTTTTTATTTTTTTTTAAATCAAGAAAAAAAATCACAAAAGGTCCGATGTAAAACTGAAAACAATCCTTAATTTTATTATTTTTCAAATATATTATGAAGATATAAATGGACAAATATTGAAGACTTATTGTTATTGCAAAGAAATTGAGAAAAATCGTGAGTATTATTTAAAATACTATATATGGGGCATTCCATGCCAACTCGACCAGCTCATGAACTCGACCCTTTAGATTTTGTTCATAATTTTTTCTATGGTTTATCGACATGAAAAAGGCACTCTCAAATTTTTTCAGATTTTTTCGATTGATAGGTCTTTTTTAAATAATTGTAACAGGCTGAACAAGTTCGCCCCAATTTAAAAATCTGAAAAAATTCATGAAATTTCTAAAAAATCTGAACTTTTTTTTAAAGTTAATTTCAAGGTGGCCCGATCGATGGTTCACTCATTCGCTCATAGAACTATCATATTTTCATAGAAAAAATTTTTTTTTGAGGATAAGTTGATGTTTTTGGGGTCGCTGAATCCGAATCNTTCGCTCATAGAACTATCATATTTTCATAGAAAAAAAATTTTTTTGAGGATAAGTTTATATGTTTTTGGGGTCGCTGAATCCGAATTCGATAATAGCTTCGATCACTCTTCACTTTTAAGCGTTCTGATTTGATTTTCCGCTGGAATGGTTCGAGATATGAAAGAAAGTTTCGAATAAAAAATATTGCTCGTAAAAAACTCCAAAAAATTTGATTTTTGACTTCTTTCCGTATCTCCGTTATTTAGTTTGAAATTCGTGCATCAGTACGGGAATATTCATATTTCAATGCCAAAAGATGCCTTGTAAATGCATGCCCAATCACTTCACGCCAATACAGCATAAAGATGCGGGATGGTCAATGGACCGGTAAATTTTTGGTCGATTCTCAGTTAAATGACTGAAATTACCGTTATTTTGCATCCCTAATACAGCAGCCCGCTGTTGATTGGCGTGATTGCGCATGCGTTAGCCGTGGTGGGAGAGAGCTCGAGCTCAGACCCAGTGAACACTCTCAGCTGATCAACAGCACATCGTGAGATCCCTTGTTGCTCATTTATTGTCAATCGTTTACGGAGATATTGAGAATAGGAGTAATTGTTGGTAAGTGGCTGTCTCATCGAGTCTCGCATTTAAAATATTAATTCCGATAATATCACGAAGTGAGAACTGATATTCCTTATGAATTCATACATTTTTTAGGTTATAAATTCAGCAGGTGTCAAATTCTAGTGACTATGGCACCTGGAAAGAATTATGATCGCTGCTGCAATCCTCACAATGCGGAGAATCATAAGAAGACAAAATCATTGAGAACTCCATCGAAGCGATTACGTGAGAAATGGGGATTAGCTGAAGACGACAGGATATGTGTCAAGTGTAGGAAGTTATGTGGAGAATTAGACGCCCCAATAAATATAAATCCGATGGATTTACCTTCACATCACGCTGGTAGTAGTGGAGAATCTTCTAGCACCCTCACACGAGCAACTGAAGATTCCTGCGCAATGCATGAAGATTGTGATGCATGGGCGCCATTGGCCATGGAATTGGGGAGTGATATCCCAGAACGCTCAGATGATGCAGGGAAGCTTGTTTTAGAGAAAAATGACTTGTTGTCAATAGTGAATGGGATTTATCCTAATTCACTATAACGTTATTGACTTTATTTGATTGTTTAGACATAGAAGCTGATACTGCTGAAGTACTGACCCAAACCAGCAAGTTATCGGAGCTTAGCATCAAGATTCCGAGAGGAGAGTCCGAGAGGAGTGAATCATTTACATTGACACAAAATAGCAAATCATCAGAGTTGAGCATCAACACGTTGCTGCCCACGATCAATGAGGGTCTAGAAATGCCTAATTAATCTCCTATTCCGAAAAGGAAATTAACAATAATCCCTTATCTGAAAGAAAAGGTCAACCGAATCTGCTATAATTTGCAACGATTGTTGGGAGTCGTGGAGAATGGTGAACAAAGTACTGATTTAAATGATATTATCGATCGATTAAAGGCCAAATATCACAGCGGAAACACTATCAAAGCCCAGAAGATTCAAATACTTACGATATTGCCATCCGAGTGGAGTACTACTAAGGTAGCAAGAATCATGGGTGCAACAACGTATATGGTTAAAAAAGCTAAAAATATCTCTAGGACGAAAGGGATATTATCAATGCCGGATGCAAAATTAGGTAATCCATCACATTATGAAATGATTAAACTCTATTAACACTTGACAATCTTCAATCATCTAATAATTATTTTTTCTCCATTTCAAGGACGACCAATTCCAGACAAAACGTTGACAGTTGTGANACGGATGGTAATTTATTTGTGAAACGTTTTTCACGTTCCGAAGATTTTAAATGTCACAGGATTGTCAAGAGTGTGGCAGGATTCCTGAAAAACACAGAGAGAAATCCGAAAACGCAGAAATCCGTCAGAAAACTTCAGAATAAATGAACATTGGGACTATGAAATGATCATCAAATTCGCGACAACTCTTAGTCTCACTCAAAAATATCAAGAAAATAACATTGTTATCGTTTTAATAAATTCTTATTCAGACCATTTCACTTCTCGTATGTTCTCTCCCCATTGATTAGGAATTCTGTCATATATTCTGGCAGTTTGATGATTTTTCCTCACTCCTAATGATCGTTCCAGTTGATTAGTTCCACCAAGTTCTCACAGTATGTCGAGATGACAATTTTTGCAATGCAGTCTTCGATTTTCAGGTCCTCAATCAACAGGATTTGGCATTGGATGAGTCACTTTCATCATATCTACATGCAATGAGCGTC
>NW_021680951.1:48579-49496 GCF_001412515.2 Diachasma alloeum
AACTGCTGCTGCGTCAGATCAGCTACTGCTCCATGCAGGCGGGCCACCAAATCCTCCGGATCGTTGACTACCTGTGCATAAATTTTTTCTTTGAGAGTTCCCCAAAGAAAAAAATCTAGGGGTAACAAATCTGGTGATCTGTGGGAGAAATAGTAATTTGATTTTAAACAGTGCACGATTATTGGAAGATTAGAGATACTAGTGACTTACGGAGGAGGCCAATGAACTGATCCAACTCTCCCGATCCATCTCTCTGGAAACCATTGGTTCAGCATTCCGGTGACTGCTCTGGTGTGATGAGCAGGAGCACCATTTTGCTGAAACCACACACCTCTGTTTCCTGGGCCATCTCCGAGCAATTCCGGTAAGGTTTCCTCCAGAAACATCAGATAGTTCTTCCCCTGAAAAAAAAAATCTGAAATGATGATTTTTCAATTGAAAGCAAAAAATTTTAATTATCTTTGTCTTGATAAATAATCGTTACTTACATTGAGTGGATCAAGGTCTAATCGAATGTGCACCTCATCATTCAAAATTGCACCCCACACATTCAGCCTTTGCCACTGGTGCTGGAAAGAATGAGCCCTGGCAAGGTGGGGATTCTCTAATGCCCAATGGTGATAATTGTGCATGTTGAAAATTCCCTGCCTTGTGAAACAGGACTCATCTGTCCAACACACATTGAACAGAAAATGAGGATCGCGTCGATGATTGTCGAGGATAAATCGACAATACTCGATGCGTGCCTCAAGATCTCCCGGCATCAGCTCCTGTGTAGGGCACAAATGGTAAGGGTGGAAGCCTTCTTCCTTGTTGATGCGGAACACCTTGGTACTATTGGTATTAAGGTGTCCAGCAATCCTCCTTACACTTGTCGTGGGGTCGTCCTCGATTTCGTTGAGGACTGCCTCTTCCAG
>NW_021680951.1:49654-85363 GCF_001412515.2 Diachasma alloeum
CGATGCGTGCCTCAAGATCTCCCGGCATCAGCTCCTGTGTAGGGCACAAATGGTAAGGGTGGAAGCCTTCTTCCTTGATGATGCGGAACACCTTGGTACTATTCGTATTAAGGTGTCCAGCAATCCTCCTTACACTTGTCGTGGGGTCGTCCTCGATTTCGTTGAGGACTGCCTCTTCCAGCACATCTCGAGCACGTTCGATAGGACGTCCTTCGCCACGGCAAGGAAGGAGACAACCAGTTTCTGCCATCCGCTCATGACGGAGAGGAAACACCCGACGATCGGGTGCCCGACGATCTGGGTATCTCCCTGTACCTCTCCGCTGCTCAACTGGCAACTCCACCACACTGACCATACACAAAATGCATATCGCGATGTTCTCCAGCAGTGAACGCCATTGGCACGATAAAAACTACGAACGGAATCACGAGGCAAAATGATCGGAATGGAAATTGGGCTTCCCTCAAAAACAATACACGATCGTCAGTTGATGTTGTCACGAACGGCGAAGGGGAAAACAAAGAGATCAAAGAATTAACGACGCCTTGTATATCAGCAAAAGCGGGTGTGGGTAAAAGAAAGAGGATAAAATTTGAAAAAAACACCAATAATCTCTGCAAAAGGCTTATTTATTTTCTTTCTTTACAGGTAATCGATTTGACAGGAAATTATTGAATATTAAATGCCCTGGAGGGCGACCGCGTGCTTTCAAAAAGTCACTCCTCCGTCCCCAGAAGGCGCAAAGGGATGAAACTCATGTCATTGAATTGAGCATTTAATACTCAATATCTGACACAAGTTTCATTCCTTAGCTACAATTAGGGGGGGTGGGATGAATTTTCAAACGAGACGCGCTTTCCCCGCGCCACTCGTCACCGGAGTTCACTGGAGGGCGACCACGCGCTTTCAAAAATTGACTCCTCCCTCCCAAACAGGTGCTAAGGGATGAAATTTATGTCACGTATTGAGTATTAAATGCTCAACACGGTGGCACAAATTTCATCCCTTAGTCGCAGTTAGGGTCGGAGGAATGAATTTTTGAATTGAAAAAAAAAATTTTTTTTCAATCTCCGCACTTTGGAGAATTCATTTGAAAAAAAATTTTTTTTTCAATCTCTTCGCTCTTTCAAAAATTCACTCCTCCCTCCCTAACAGGTGCTAAGGGATGAAATTTGTGTCACGTATTGAGTATTAAATGCTCAACACGTTGGCACAAATTTCATCCCTTAGTCGCAGTTAGGGTCGGAGGAATGAATTTTTGAATTGAAAAAAAAAAAATTTTTTTCCAATCTCCGCACTTTGGAGAATTCATTTGAAAAAGAAATTTTTTTTTCAATCTCTCCGCTCTTTCAAATATTCACTCCTCCCTCCCTAACAGGTGCTAAGGGATGAAATTTGTGCCAACGTGTCGAGCATTTAATTCTCAATACGTGACACAAATGTCATCCCTTAGTCACGACTAGGGTGGGAGGAATGAATTTTTGAATTGAAAAAAAAAATTTTTTTCATTCTCCGCACTTTGGAGAATTCATTTGAAAAAAATTTTTTTTTCCATCTTGTCGCACTTTAAAAAATTCACTCCTCCCTCCCTAACTGGCCCTAAGGGATAAAATTTGTGTCACTTATTGAGTATTAAATGCTCAACACGTTGGCACAAATTTCATCCCTTAGTCGCAGTTAGGGTCGGAGGAATGAATTTTTGAATTGAAAAAAAAAATTTTTTTCATTCTCCGCACTTTGGAGAATTCATTTGAAAAAAATTTTTTTTTCCATCTTGTCGCACTTTAAAAAATTCACTCCTCCCTCCCTAACTGGCCCTAAGGGATAAAATTTGTGTCACTTATTGAGTATTAAATGCTCAACACGTTGGCACAAATTTCATCCCTTAGTCGCAGTTAGGGTCGGAGGAATGAATTTTTGAATTGAAAAAAAAAATTTTTTTCATTCTCCGCACTTTGGAGAATTCATTTGAAAAAAATTTTTTTTTCCATCTTTTCGCACTTTAAAAAATTCACTCCTCCCTCCCTAACTGGCCCTAAGGGATAAAATTTGTGTCACTTATTGAGTATTAAATGCTCAACCCATTGGTACAAATTTCATCCCTTAGTCGCAATTAGGGTCGGAGGAACGAATTTTTGAATTGAGAAAAAAAAATTTTTTTCAATTTCTTCGCGCTTTCAAAAATTCACTCCTCCCTCTCTATTAGGCACTAAGGGGTGAAATTTGTGTCACTCATTGAGTATTAAATGCTCAACACGTTGGCACAAATTTCATCCCTTAGTCGCAATTAGGGTCGGAGGAACGAATTTTTGAATTGAGAAAAAAAAATTTTTTTCAATTTCTTCGCGCTTTCAAAAATTCACTCCTCCCTCTCTATTAGGCACTAAGGGGTGAAATTTGTGTCACTCATTGAGTATTAAATGCTCAACACGTTGGCACAAATTTCATCCCTTAGTCGCAATTAGGGTCGGAGGAACGAATTTTTGAATTGAGAAAAAAAAATTTTTTTCAATTTCTTCGCGCTTTCAAAAATTCACTCCTCCCTCTCTATTAGGCACTAAGGGGTGAAATTTGTGTCACTCATTGAGTATTAAATGTTCAACACGTTGGCATAGATTTCATCACTTATTCGCAGTTAGGGTCGGAGGAATTAATTTTTGAATTGAAAACAAAATTTTTTTTTCAATCTCTTCGCACTTTCGAAAATTCACCCCTCCGTCCCCAAAAGGCGCTAAGGGATGAAACTTATGCCATTGAATTGAGCATTTAATCCTCAATAAGTGACACAAGTTTCATTCCATAGCTATAATTCGGGGGGGAGGGAAGAATTTTCAACCGAGACGCGCGTTCCCCGCGCCATTCGACGCTGTAATCAATGGAAAGACGATCGGTTGGTCGTCCTTCCATTGCGTGTGGAGGGGGAATTACGTTCTCCATTCTTTCTCCCCTCTTCGTTGTTCCAGCGAACAGAGAGAGAGAGAGAGAGAGAGAGAGAGAGAGAGAGAGAGCAATATCGTTGCGCTCTTTTGTCTCGTAGAATGGTGGGGCGGGCACACACACATATGCTGCATATCACATGGATGTGCGCCCGCTTAAAAATCACTCCCCATTGGCCCACCCTTAATTGCCAATAACTTTTTAGGGGTGAGTCTGATCAAAAAGTGCAAGAGGACTTTTCTGCTCAGAATCACCCCCTGATCCTAGGGTGTTCAGATGTACATGTACTTCTGAAACACCCTGTATATGGGCACCCCCCATATATTGGCACCCCTCTTTATATGGGCATTCACCCTTATATGGGCAGCCCCCTCTGAACGCCCCCTAGGATCAGGGGGTGATTCTGAGCAGAAAAGTCCTTTTGCACTTTTTGATCAGACTCACCCCTAAAAAGTTATTGGCAATTAAGTGTGGGCCAATGGGGAGTGATTTTTAAGCGGGCGCACATCCATGTGATATACAGCATATATGTGTGTGCAGCCCCTTTTGAACCTTTGATAGGAACCCCCATGACACTTACGACCCTTATCACCCCTACGACACTCGTGATCCTTAGCACCTCTATGACATTTAGAACCCCTATGACCCTTGTGACCTCTGAGACCCTTAGCACCCCTATGGCCCTTAGCACTTCTCTGACACTCTTGATCCTTATGTCCCTTAGCACCTCTATGACCCTCGTGACCCTTATCACTCTTAGCTCCTCTATGACCCTTATGACCCTTAGCACCTTTATGACCTTCGTGGCCCTTAATACTCTTAGTAATTCTGTGACCGTCGTGGTCCTTACAATTCTTAGTCCCTCTATGAACCTTATGACCCTTAGCACCCCTATGACCCTTATGACCCTTAGCACCTTTATGACCTTCGTGGCCCTTAATACTCTTAGTAATTCTGTGACCGTCGTGGTCCTTACAATTCTTAGTCCCTCTATGAACCTTATGACCCTTAGCACCCCTATGACCCTTATGACCCTTAGCACCTTTATGACCTTCGTGGCCCTTAATACTCTTAGTAATTCTGTGACCGTCGTGGTCCTTACAATTCTTAGTCCCTCTATGAACCTTATGACCCTTAGCACCCCTATGACCCTTATGACCCTTAGCACCTTTATGACCTTCGTGGCCCTTAATACTCTTAGTAATTCTGTGACCGTCGTGGTCCTTACAATTCTTAGTCCCTCTATGAACCTTATGACCCTTAGCACCCCTATGACCCTTATGACCCTTAGGGCCCCTATGACCCTTGAAATCCTTAGCACCTCTATGACCTTTGTGACCCTCAAGACTCTTAGTACATGTGTGACCCTCGTGACCCTTATGACCCTTAGCCTCTCTATAACCTTTATGACCCTTAATATCCCTATGACCCTGGGCACCTATATGACTCTCGTAACCCTTACGACCCTCATGACGCAGCCCCTCTATGACCCTTATGACCTGTAGCACCCCTATGACCATTATGACCCGTAACACGCCTATGACCCTTAATCCTATATTTTTTATATAGAGATCACCCTTGAGACCCTTACAGACCCTTTAAGACCCTTCGAGACCTTTTATGACCCTTGAGACTTTTCCAAACCCTTTGAGACCCTCTGAGACCCTTCCCTAAAAATTATCACCATTTCATGTCTTAACAGAAGTCGATTTGGAATTTTATAATATAGAGAGATACCAGTACTATCCATGCTGACTCCTTGCTCATGAGAATTTTTTCCGTACCTTCATTTCCGACGCTCCACCATTTTTTCCGCACCCCTTACGCCTAGGGGTGCGGGGTACAAACGAAAATGAATGTGGTACATTCAGGTACTCACTGATTACAATCGATACTATAAGAAAAAAAATCGATTTGTCAAACTTCGTCTTCAAGTTCACACAGCTGGGCAGTCCATGTCAATTCGACCGGTTTAAGCCCTAACCATCTCAGCTTCGTTTCATTTTTTTTCCATGATTCTACTCGATGCAAAATTCACCCTGATTTTTAAAATTTTTTTTTATCAATTTTTTAATTTTGTATCAATTTTTGAAGTAGATTAGCGAAAGCCCCATTTGAAAAATTTGAAAAAATTCACAAAAATTTTATGCTAGCAAAAAGTAGTTTCAAGCAATTTTTTAGAGTGGATATAAAATTAGTATGCCCTACGCTGACACTGTTTCTGTACGCGCTAGGAAAAAAATTATTTTTTATCTCTGGAATTTACGTTAAAGGAAGTGCTGAATCCGAATCCGATTTATGCTTTTCCTAGTTGTGGTCAAATCTATTTATTTATAATATTTTTATTGTTTCATCGATCATATCATGGAAACTGTTGCGGATAGAGACAAAAATTTCAAACAAAAGATGTCTGCTATGTAAAAATACACATTTTTTATTATATAACTTTTTCTCCTCACTGCGATAGGTAAAGAGCTATTATGGATGGAAGGGAAGTGGGCAGCACGCTAACACTTTCGCGGATGTTGGGGCGCTCCGATGCGTCTATTGTCACACTCGATCGAGATAGAGGAGAATTGAATTCGGCAGGATAAAATTCATATATTTTTCCATATATACAAATTTTTTGTCATTGAGAACAGTGAATACCGCAAATCTATTTCCATAGACTTATTAATCTTAGTTTCTTGAAGAACCGATTTGAACTTCAGCTCTTAATCATAAAAATTGCAGAAGACGGAAAAAAAATTCAATGGAGATTCGCCGAAATCTACATTTTAGCGCTTACTTCGACATGATTATTGACTTGTCTCGATATTCATCAACTATTCAATTCCTTCCTGAGAAAGGAATCCGGTGGAAGGTTTCCGTCCACGTGAAACCGAGAGTCTAAAAAAATCTATAACCGATTTTGCTCAGTGGGAATCGAAGGCGATAGGAATTTTTTTTACAAACGAAAAAACCCCAAAATTTTAAAAACATCATAACTCGTTCAACAAATTTTATCTTGTACTGAAATTTCAACTGAAGCCTTATCTCATGATTTAGAATTGAGAAAACAATCATGAACAAAATCGGAATTCAATTTATAAAAATAACTAGTGTTTGCAAGAAAATTTATAATTTGACAATAACGAGTATTTTTTTTAATCAATGCAGCTATTACACGATTAATTTCCACATTCACTCTAAAATATGCCGTAAAATACTTTGTTGGTAATATCAAATTTTTGTAATTTTTTTCAAATTTTCCAGTAAGAGTCTTCGTGAATCAACTCGGAAAATTCATTAAAAATTAACGTATCAAATAGCAAATCATCAATTACGTGTCAAATGGTGAAAATTTGACATATAATGGTGGTATTCAATGGTGAACATTTTTCGTTTGAATCATTCTCCTCTATCTCGATCGAGTTTGCTAATAAACGCACCGGAGCGCCCCAACATCCGCGCAAGTGTTAACGTGCTGCCCACTTGCGTCCCATCCATGATAACTCTTTATCTATCACAGTTAGGAGAAAAAGTTATATAATAAGAAATAACCGCAACTTGTAAAAATCCATATTGGATTCGAATTTAGCACTTCCGTTAACGTAAATTTCATAAGATAAAATATGATTTGTTTCTTAGCGCATACAGAATTAGGATTAGTGTAGGGCGTATTATTTCTATTAAACTACTTAAAATCGGCCATAATAGACGGTCAAGGCATTCATATGACATTGAAAAAATTTAATTCAAAAAATCCATTACGTATGAAGTTACTGCACAACGTTTCGAGCACACTAGGTACTCCTCTTCAGGTGCATTCTTTATTCAAATCCAAACAGTTTTTAAAAAGAAAAAACATGGTTAAACTATTGTAAGTCTGTAGCAGTAAAAGAAATCTATAAGTTGACAATCATACCTTACTTAAATAGAAGAAAACAATTTAAACAGTCGGAATTGATTAGAAGGAAGCAACATCTTCCACCATAATCTGCAAAGACCCAAAACAATTAGTTCAAGTCAACAAGTCGCAGCTGATTGTAAGGATTTTNAACAGTTGGAATTGATTAGAAGGAAGCAACATCTTCCAACATAATCTGCAAAGACCCAAACCAATTAGTTCAAGTCAACAAGTCGCAGCTGATTGTAAGGAGATACCATTGAATAAGTATTTAATTATGTACATCTGAGAAAATGTAAAAGCCAAAGTAAACAGTTAATAACAGGAGAAATTACCTATAAATTCCATTTTAATTTTAAGAGAATTAGAAAGAAAACACTGGATCTCATGAGGTTACCGAGAACAGGGGACAGAAAAATGTAACCATAAGGTTAGATATAAGAAGTGACTAGATATGAAAAAATAACTAGACTCTAGTGACTAGATATGAAAAATTACTAGACCCTAGTGACAATTTTTATGAATCTGAAAACAATAGACAGAACTCATTAAGGGAAAAAGTTAACCTCACATAAAATAACTATAACAAACTTGTTGACGAAACCATATGTTGCAGTTCTTTTAACAATAATTCAACAAAAAGATTTTTTATAAAGATAAATTAATGAAATCTTATCACCGGGTGGTAAATAGTGTTGAGTTTTGCGCAGTCATTGATAAAATTAACAGTGTAATCATTAAACTTTTTAATATAAACCATTTCTAATATGTCCCTTTTAAACGGACTAGCATTTCTGTCAAGAATTGTCGACTTATCAAAATTAAATTCGTGTTTCTCTGTGTTAGCATGCCGTGCTAGACCAGACGCCACCTGTCTAGGCTTATTTTGGCTATTGATATGTTCACGTTTCCGATCTTTAAAGGGTCTAGAATTTTGTCCTATGTAACATTTTTCACAATTGTTACAAGGGATTTTATAAATTATGTTAAATTCTTTATCAATCGGAATTTTATCTTTCGTCGAGCCAAAAACATTCTTTAATTAATTGTTAACTTTGGAGATTACTTGAATGTCAAATTTTTTACATGAATTTTTAATTTTGTGAGTTAGTTTCCTTGAAAAAGGTATGAAAACCGTCTTTTTTACGTTAATTGATTGTGCAAAATCGTTTACAGTTGATCGTTGTGAGGGACTGTTGATTTGACCTTTTCTTTGGCTAATTACGTCATTAACAATTTTGACTGGATAATCGTTGTAAACGAGTATTTTTTTAATCAATGAAAGATTCTTACTAACAAATTGATAATGATGTAATTAGCCAAAGAAAAAGTCAAATCAACAGTCCCTCACAACGATCAGCTGTAAACGATTTCGCACAATCAATTAACGTAAAAAAGACGGTTTTTACACCTTTTTCAAGGAAACTAACTAACAAAATTAAAAATTCATGTAAAAAATTTGACATTCAAGTAATCTCCAAAGTTAACAATAAATTAAAGAATGTTTTTGGCTCGACGAAAGATAAAATTCCAATTGATAAAGAATTTAACATAATTTATAAAATCCCTTGTAACAATTGTGAAAAATGTTACATAGGACAAACTTCTAGACCCTTTAAAGATCGGAAACGTGAACATATCAATAGCCAAAATAAGCCTAGACAGATGGCGTCTGGTCTAGTACGGCATGATAACACAGAGAAACACAAATTTAATTTTGATGAGTCGACAATTCTTGACAGAAATGCTAGTCCGTTTAAAAGGGACATATTAGAAATGGTTTATATTAAAAAGTTTAATGATTACACTGTTAATTTTATCAATGACTGCGCAAAACTCAACACTATTTACCACCCGGTGATAAGATTTCATTAATTTATCTTTATAAAAAATCTTTTTGTTGAATTATTGTTAAAAGAACTGCAACATATGGTTTCGTCAACAAGTTTGTTATAGTTATTTTATGTGAGGTTAACTTTTTCCCTTAATGAGTTCTGTCTATTGTTTTCAGATTCATAAAAATTGTCACTAGGGTCTAGTAATTTTTCATATCTAGTCACTTCTCATATCTAACCTTATGGTTACATTTTTCTGTCCACTGTTCTCGGTAACATCATGAGATCCAGTGTTTTCTTTCTATNGGTCTAGTAATTTTTCATATCTAGTCACTTCTCATATCTAACCTTATGGTTACATTTTTCTGTCCACTGTTCTCGGTAACCTCATGAGATCCAGTGTTTTCTTTCTATTTCTCTTAAAATTAAAATGGAATTTATAGGTAATTTCTCCTGTTATTAACTGTTTACTTTGGCTTTTACATTTTCTCAGATGTACATAATTAAATACTTATTCAATGGTATCTCCTTACAATCAGCTGCGACTTGTTGACTTGAACTAATTGGTTTGGGTCTTTGCAGATTATGTTGGAAGATGTTGCTTCCTTCTAATCAATTCCAACTGTTTAAATTGTTTTCTTCCATTTAAGTAAGGTATGATTGTCAACTTATAGATTTCTTTTACTGCTACAGACTTACAATAGTTTAACTATGTTTTTTCTTTTTAAAAACTGTTTAGATTTTAATAAAGAATGCACCTGAAGAGGAGTACCTAGTGTGCTCGAAACATTGCGCAGTAACTTCATACGTAATGGATTTCTTGAATTAAATTTTTTCAATGTCATATGAATACCTTGACCGTCTATTATGGCCGATTTTAAGCACTTTAATTATTTTAATCACGGTCGTAATCAACGAAGTAATCGTATTATTTCTATTTCCACTCTAAAAAATAGCTTGAAACAACTTTTTGGTAGCATAACATTTTCGAGAATTTTTTCAGATTTTCAAAATGGGGCTTTCGTTAATCCACTTCAAAAATTGATAAAAAATTGAAAAATTGATTTAAAAAAATCTGAAAATAAATCAGGGTGGACTTTTTATCGAGTAGAATCATGAAAAAAAATGAAACGAATCTGGGATGGTCAGGGTTTCATCTAATCGAATTGAGATGGAATGCCCCGTATATAACCAACGAAATTTTCATGCTCGTTATCTCAAAGTTTTCCATGAGGGAGAGTCTCTAGTGACAGGAATTAAAGAAATGTTCAAATCTTCTTCTGAAGAATATTCAAGAAGTGACACAATTTATCCACTTTCGAAGTGACATCAGAGTACTCTGCTTAAATCTCCAGAAGACTCGAATTCAACCATAATTTTTATACTCAAGTACCAAGACATTAATGGATTTCATACCATCACCGCAGCTCGCAAGGTGGAGACAAATTATGGAGTCGGTGTTATTCTTCATCTCTGAGATGCTCATACAGTTTTCGTGAATAATCGACTGGCCAAGTATTTCGTTGAAAAACCCAAGATGTTCAAGAATCTCCAACAACATATTCCTGTGTATTATTTCTGTGGTTCCCGGTAGCTTAGTCGGTAAGAGTGCCCGGCGCGTATCTGGGAGGCCCGGGTTCGATTCCCGGCTGGGTGAAGCGGAAATTTTTTCTCTCTAAATTCTAATTCTCTTAGAATTTTTTTTTCTTTTTTTTTTTGAGAAGGGCTCACCAACGTTGGATTATTTGGGTGGAAAATACCACAATATTAGCCTGCATCCTGATACAAAAGTAAAGATTGAAAATTAAGCGCCTGAAGCAAATTTCAACATAATCTATGGTATTAATCTATGGTATTGTTCAATTTTGAAAGAACTCCCCCTGGTGAAAAAGTGTCAACTGGAATGCGGCTATTTGTACACCATCATGGTAGCTTACAAAGTTAATACCAAACACAGTGTTGGTGTAGTTTTACATTTGTCAAATCCTTATTCAGTTTTTGTGAATAAGTATTTGACACATGAGAAACCTAAAGAATTTGAAAATTTTCGAAACCATATTGACAAGGGTTCCCCAACACTGCAATACTTTGGTGAAGGATCTCACAGTATTCGTAGGAAACCAGATCCAAATGCGAAGGTTGAAAATGAGGCTGATCAAGCTTATTTCGACAAAATCAATATTGAATTGAAATAACTCCTTCTGTTGAAATAGTCTGATCTAGCATTAAACTACTTATACACCATTACTGCAGCTTACGAAGTCAAAACGAAGCATAGAATGAGTGTGATCCCCCATTCTAATAATGCTTATGCAGTTGTTCTGAACTTAAAAATGTCAAAGTTCTTCATTGAAAATCCCCAACAATTCTAAGGTTTGGTGAAAAGAAATGAAGAGAGGCTCACCAAAGTTGGAGTACTTGGGTGTTGAATACAACAAAATTAAATTTCATGCAGATCAGAGAGATGACACTGAAGCTTCAAATATAAATAAATTAAACAATAATTTCATTTATAATTTTTTTATTAATGATTTTTTTCTTTACAAAATGATTTTTATTATTATAACTAACGTAATAGTCTAAACAAGAACATGAATAAATAACACAATTGAAAAGCATTTTTTTATTTTCTTCTCTTAAAAATTATTACATTTCACACAATCTGTTATCATAGGGGGTGGTCCATCAAAAGTATCACCCTTGATTGTCTGATAATGTTCCAAACAAAGTCTACATCTGTCGATACTAGCGCCATCGCAGCCGCGACGTTGATGCTGTTGCTCATGAAAATGATCATGGAAATGCGCTTTATTTATTTGAATACGAATGTAATGTGGAATGAAGGGTGTCATGGACGTTAGAATCACTCTCAAACTGAAATTTTTCAAAACTTTACGTAATAGTTCTGATGATTTCATCGATTCATTTCACCAATTTATATTCAAATTCACTTGGGATAGCAAGAAATTGAAATCTTCTTGTTGTTGTCTCAAATTAAACATGTGTATTTTATTTCCTAAATGGTGAGATCCGATGAAAATCGATTCCAATAGATTCTTCTGCGTTTCCATTCTCTATTTTCTCTAAACTCGTATTGCAAATTTCTTTGTTTTTTTATTGAATAACGCCGCCGAGGCTGCGATGTTAATACGCCTGTCATATATTCCTTTTCTCATCTTGGCGCGGACACGTCTATGTTTTCATTATGAGGTATCATCTTGTGAAATTGAGTGTACGCCTTAGAGGAATCATATCATATTCTTCGTTTCATCGGCCAATATTCAATAAACTGACGTTAAAACATTAAAATCTATGTAAAACATGCCACTGTACATATATGCTTATTCGAATAACTATGTATGAGTAAAAACTATGAAGTTCATGAGAGAAAAACACAAATTATAGACGTATCCACGTAAAAGTACACCTGTATCAACAATACAGAGACTTGTGAATTTTTTACATTCTTTGTATTTCTTTCAAAAATTAATGATTCATCATTTTCTTATTATACTGAGTATTAAGATTAATGTAAGCAATTCTTCTCAGTTCATAATTTCTTCGATTCCAATATTTCCATAAGCGATTCACTACTTATAAATTTCTGTGCTCACTGAATGAGGTTGTAACTATGGATATTATCAAAATTCTATTCAGAATACAAAATAATTTTTTAGCCTTCTTTCCCTTCATTCCTCTTTACACCTTTATGAAAGTATTCAATTATTTTTTTAAATTCGGAGTACCTACTCCTCGCATTCACGATTTTCTTCACAATTTTATTATTTGACAATGGCATAAACTTAAAACTTTGATGAATGGTCTGAAATTTTGTGAAATATTCCACTAAATCCTCAATTTTTGTCTAAACTTGAAAATTTTTGTGGAATTCTTGAGAAAATTTAAGGAATTGATCGAATTTTTCAAATTGTGTTCTTATTGCTTATATTAATCAATTGAAGTGCCATGGTTAGGATTACATGACTCCTCCATATTAGTTTTATTCGAAAAATTTCCCCTTTGTCTATCAATTGTTCTTCCCTTATTGATTCACAAATAATTTATCGTTTGAGAGATACCGACAATTTTCTCAAAATCTCGAAAACTCGTGGAGAATTCAATTATTTTAGGCGAAAACCTCGTAATTGCTTTAAATTGAAAAAACCGCGAATTATATTACATTCAGATAGAAACCGAAGATTCTCCGATTTTTTAAACAACCTGCCAACTTCCTCGAAGTTTCTTTAATTCATCCCTTATTCATCTTCTCAAAAAATAATTATTAATGTTCAAAAATCTCCTCTCAATGAATGCTTATATCAGAAATTAGACAAACTTCAAAATTTTCATATTAAGGGTTCCGTCTTAAGAGTTTCGGTTTTGAATTATCTCAGTCAACCTGAAGGTTTCATTCCATTCTCATATTTATGTCGATAGTCCTTTCCTTATGCCCCTTTTTTGTCACATTGCACATTTCTATTTTCAATTCATTATTCATAATCAGGCTGATTGCAAAAATAATGCAACTAATGAAAAAAATGTCCTAATTTATTAGCTCCTAAATTTTTATATTACAATGAATTGCTTGTGCATGTGCTAATTAGCATGCTCGCTGAATGAGATTTTGTTACAATTCAACTTCTCAAACATAATTTAGAGAGTAAGTTGCTGGTATTCAATGTTTACTGATCTTCTGGAAGAAGTATGTACTAACACTGTTATCATTTTGCATTAGATCACTCGGTAATGCATCACTTCATGTTTGCAGCAGCATATTAAAAATTGAAAATGAAAAATGGCAGTTTGGCTTCTGCTCCATCCTTTTTCGTGAATCTTCATGACAATTGTGAAATTCATCTTAATGATTCAGATGATATGATATGAATATAGTCATTCTGTTTCTCTGCAATTATGGAGTCTTTAATCGCTATTTTTTATTCGTAATAGAATTTTTTAATTTGGGTATTATTATTCATTTTTACTGCGTTGCATTCCGATTCTCCTATACAGGGTGTACCTTAATGACTCACTTTCCTTTTACCCACTAATGAAAAAAAAATTGTAGAATACGGGAAAAATATTTTTAAAAAATTTATTTAACGGATTTCTTGGTAGTTTAAATTAAAGACTAACCCGTAAACGTCGAGTTCTTGGCGGAGGGATATCTGGAAACAAATGTCATCAAGTGAGTTGACAGTACGCTAGGGATTTTTTTTTTTGGTAACATTAATCATGGGTTATGAATAAATGTGAGATGGGAAATGTGCTTTGATTTATAGACTTTTGTAAATAGGTTGCTATTCACAAAAATGTTGCAACCTGTCACGTTACATAGCCCACGTGTGTACATGATATCAACCAAGGGAAGTCTTCCTCATGGTGACGGTCGGCATAAAATTGCGTCCACATCAGTCACACGGATAACAGGTTATAACATGAACTACTAATCGGAGGTTATAACAACTACCAGTTGAATTTTAATTTTTATCACTTCCCTACATTGTTTACATGTACCTCCCAGACTCAACAAAAAATTGATGTCGGCACCCACGACTGGTGATCGAAGGAATAAGGTCTTGAGGAATTTGGTTGGACCGTGCTTGCAGGGCGAGATTTAAGATTGAAACGCCTTACCAAATGGAATGAACTTCCTTTGGCTAACACTTTCAATGTACTCCCCAGACTATAAAAAAAATTACTGGACAATGATTCCAGGTTGCGCGTGGCCGCGGTGACCTCCCGAAAGTAACGCTCTGATTACACCGCATCGGCGAAAATTTGCAAAATTTGAATTTACTTCAAAAAATGAAAAGTGTCATTCAAAACGAACCCCTTGCAGACTCCTCCGGCTTAAACTTTCAATGCACTCCCCAGAACATGAAAAAAATTACTGGACATTTATTCCAGTACATTACAGGTTGCGCGTGGTCGCGGTGACCTCCCGAAAGTAACACTCTGATTACACCACATCAGCGAAAATTCGCGGAATTTAAATTTACTTCAAAAAATGAAGTGTCCCAAACGACAGTGAAGATTTAATATTTCGCCTGATTACACAGGAACAACACAATAAAAATCAGTGGAATCGACTTCATCATGTTCCTCTGAATGTGATCGATGGCTACTCTGAGCAAAAAAGAGTGATAGAGAAAGAATCCGCGATCAGGTCTGGCTATCTGTACATCTGTCTGCTTCTGCGTCTGTGTGCCTGTCTGTTTGTTTGAGTGGCTGTCTGTCTGTCTGTATGTCTATCTGTGTGTCTGTCTGTCTGTATGTCTGTCGGTCTGTGTGCCTGTCTGTCTGTGTCTGTCTGTCTGTCTATCTGTCTGTGTGTCTGCCTGTGTGTATGTGTCTGTCTGTGCGTTTGTTTGTCTGTGTAGCTGTGTATCTATCTATGTGTCTGTGTGTTTGCGTGTTTTTTTTTTTTTTTTTTTGGCTTCATGAACGGAAAAATGCTCTTTACGCACTAACACCCTCCAGGCGGGAAGTTTAGTGTCCGAGTCAGTCAGGTCTAGATGGTAGCGACCACGAGCATGTATCTGCTCGGCGAATGTGCAACCCATACGGACTAAAAAACCGAACATGACCCTAGTAATCGTTGACCTTTTCTTCCCTTCGCGGCACCACCGTTAAGTATTACTTCGCGAGGGAGGTCTCAGCTATTTGCTCTTCCTTATTCCAACCTTATGTACGTCCGCCTAGCCTGCAAAGATGTTGGGTGTAGGTAGGAGGTTCCAGTAGGTTTTCCGCCTTGCGCTCGGGTTCCTCTTTCCTGAGCTCTTTTATGACTTCAGCCGCAAAGTGACTCGTTGCGTCCCAAGCTGCCTGCGATGATAGTAATACATCCGTTAGATTTTCAGGCGGTACTTCCATTTTTAGTGTGGACACCCAGATATGCCTGGTCTCGCTGAAACGCGGGCATGTGAAGAACACATGCTCCGCATCATCATCCACTTCTGGGCAGGTTGGACATTTCGAGGAATCTTCATGCTTGAATTTATGAAGATACGCTCTAAAGCATCCGTGCCCAGAAAGCATCTGCGTGAGGTAGTAGTTCACCTCCCCGTGTCCACCATTTAGCCAGACATGCACTTTAGGGATCAGGCGATGAGTCCATCTCCCCTTGGTGGAGTTGTCCCACTTCAGCTGCCATCGCCTTAGGCTGTTTCGCCTTTCTTCAGACGTCAACTCCTCGGGACTCAGTACTTCGGATCTTCTACGCTCATACAGAGCTTTCCGCTCCTCAGCCAAAATCTCGATCGGCGACATTCCTGCGATGACACACACTGCATCCTCAGAAACCGTCCGATATGTACTTGCGACTCTAAGGGCACTGAGTCGATAGACTGGTGCGATCTTACGTCGTGCTTCCTGTCGTTGGAGGACAGTTCCCCAGATGGGGATGGCATATGTAAGCACGGAAGTAATCATTGAGGACAGTAGTGCTCGTCTCCTCTGCTTGGGTCCCCCGATGTTTGGCAAGAGGCGTGATAAGGTGGATCTCACACCAGATGTCTTGGTCCCCACGTGCTCAGTTTGCTGCTTGAAATTCAGTCGTGCATCGATCATCACTCCCAGGTATCGGATGAGTGGCTGGGAGGTGATTTCACAAGACCCGACTTGCAGCGTGATCGTCTCGATCTTCTTCCTGCTGGTGATCAATACGGCTTCCGTCTTCTGTTCCGCTAGGCTCAGTCCAACAGAATCCATCCAGCAGCGGATCATCGCGAACGTTATGCTGAAAATACGCTTCATGTCTTCCAGGTGTTTCCTGATGATGACCACAACCACGTCGTCTGCAAATGCCACAAGCTTAGTCCGCGAGGGCAGTTTCAGCTTCAGCAGCCCGTCGTACATGATGTTCCACAGGAGGGGACCCAGGACTGAACCTTGGGGTACTCCTCCTATCACTTTGTACTTCTTAGGCCCAGTCTCGGTATCATACATGAGGACCCTTTTGCTGAAGTAGCTACTGACCATCCTCCGCAAGTAGCCCGGCACGTCCAGTTTGGCAAGAGCCTCCATGATGCAGTCCCACCTAGCTGAATTGAAGGCGTTCTTGATGTCCAGAGTTACCACCAAGCAATACTCCTTGGTGCCATTCAACCATCGTTCCCCTTCGATTGCTTTCCTAGCGGTTTCGACGACAAGGTTGATGGCATCAAGTGTGGACCGGCTTTTCCGAAAACCATATTGATTCCCAGCAAGCGCGGGTTCCACGGCAGCTTCTATCCTCTGGTGGATGATACGCTCGAGAATCTTGCCAGCAGTATCGAGCATGCAGAGGGGACGGTAAGATGAAGGAACCTTCCGGTGGTTTATTCCCTTTTGGGAGCAGCACCAGCCTCTGCTGCTTCCACATGGCAGGAAAGCTTTCTACCACGCTGAGATGACCTCCTGGCCGCGTTGCACTCCTTCCGTAGCACAGCGATGGTCTCATTCCACCAGTACACTGGTGGATGTCGATTCGTGGCCCGCTTTCTCGTCATTGTGACGTCGCAGGCTTTACTCACCTTCCTCCTGATGCTCTGCGCCTTCCAAGTCGCATCTGTACCAGCGGTTGGATGGTCATCTTGAACCATCTCCGCATGAAGGTTGGTTCATCTCCTCTATTCAGCAAGATCACGTCCAAAGCAGACATGGCTCCCAGAACAGCTTGACCCTTAGCGTTTGTCACCTTACTACCCCAGTCAACTGCCCAGGCATCGAAGTCACCAGCTATCACCACGGGAAAGTGTTGCTTGGCATCCACAGTCAGCCTGTCCAGGAAGTCTGTGAACTCATCGATGCCGAGACTCGGTGGGGCATAACAGCTGTAGTCGTGAATTCAATCGATCTTCGCCTTCACGTAGCCGTTCCTGCTTCCCGTGTCTTGAAAAGGCCTGTTCCCACAAGCCCAGATTACTGCCCCGCCATTGGCATCAGTAACCCAGGATTGGGTGCCGCGGTGTCGGTACGGCTCCGAAATCATAGCCAGATCAATTTTCAGCTCTCGCACCGTTTGCATAAGCAATTCATGTGCGTCCCCAGAGTGGTTGAGGTTGAGCTGTAACACCTTGCAGATCTTCCTCCCCTTATCGCCTTTTGCTGGTCAGCTTCTGGAGTGCCGCGGTATAGGCTGGGCATCTATTGCTACCAGCAACATGAGCACTATTCTCCTTATTGCCTTTGTCAATGCAAAGGGCGCATTGTGGTTCTTTCTCGCCGTCCTTGGCTTTGTGGGCATCCCCTGCACACCTCGTACAGAGCTTCGAGCGATCCACAACGCTCGCGCATTTTGTAGCAAGGTGTCCGTATTGCCAACACCTGAAGCACTTGATCGGTCTCTGCACTCTCCGTACCCGGCAGTTGACCCAGCCAATCGTTATCTTTTTCCCGATCTCCTGTTCCCCCAGAATTTTCATTACAGCAGCTGCCGTGAGTGTCACTGAAGCAGTTTGAGTCCCTCCATAGGCTTTCCGCAGCGATTTTATGGCTTCCAGACCAATCTCGTACTTCTCACCCACTTCTTTCTGAAGAGCAACTTCATCGAGGGCTTTGATCTCGAGATCTTCCATAGGCTCCTTGCTTAGCACTTCGGCTTCGCTTCCTGGAAGTGCTACAATAATGGCTGATCGTAGCTGAGAGGATTCATTCACCTTTTCCTTGGTTAAAATAATCACCATGTCTCCAGAAGTCATACCTCTGATTTTCTCGACACACTCACTAGCCTTCTCGCAAGCACTATCCTTCTTCACTCGCTTAAGGAGGTGCGAGTAATTCTCCTTCTCCTTTGGGCGAATGATTAGCGCTTTTGGCCTGGCCACTTGCTTCCTCCGTGTTTTCTTTCGTTTCGGGTTCTCCCGAAGCTCAATTGGGGTCAGGTCTCCTTTGTTCTTCCGACGCTTCCACTTCTGGAAGCCATGGTCAACCGTGCCCCCATTGTCCTTCGTGATAGCATGTTTCACGGGCGGGCCCGTCTCGATCTTCTTCTCTCTGGGGCATGGTGTTTGGCCCCCCTTAGGTGGACTCGGAGTGTTGTCATGCTTCGACCTCTTCAGCGTCTCGGCATACGAACCCGGCGAGTCCCGATCCCTTTTCTTCTTATACTCCTCCACTGTGTTTTGGTACATCTGTTCTTGTGGCACCTTCAGAGGAGCTACCAACTCTACCGCCTTTTCTGGCAAAGTTTCACACATTCTTTCGAGACGCTTCGCAGAGGCCTCGACACTCCGCGCAAGACTGCGGGTGTTTTCGTTGATGGATCGTTTGCTCTTGTCCAGGATCTGCGACATCAAATCACTGATGAGGTTTTGATGACGATCCCAAGCCTGTGTCCATCTCCTCACGTTGTTCGGTGAGATGAGCTTCGTCACCTCATGGGTCTGAGACCGTACTCTACTTGTTCCTTCCGTTTCATTCATTGATTTTCCTTCATTCATTTTGTTCCCACGAGTACCTAGGGAGATATAACAGTCCGCCCCCGCAGAGACCCGGCTGCTAGGGTAAGGCCACTTAATATACCCGGGGTGGGATCTGGTGCCCCAGGGACCACCGTTTGCGACGCCAACTACCCCTGGCGCCTTCCAGAACTCGGCACGGTGAACCTTGACATTAGGGTGAGGCTGTTTAAGGGAGCCCACCCTGCACGCTACGTTTGGAGTTGANTCTCCTTATTGCCTTTGTCAATGCAAAGGGCGCATTGTGGTTCTTTCTCGCCGTCCTTGGCTTTGTGGGCATCCCCTGCACACCTCGTACAGAGCTTCGAGCGATCCACAACGCTCGCGCATTTTGTAGCAAGGTGTCCGTATTGCCAACACCTGAAGCACTTGATCGGTCTCTGCACTCTCCGTACCCGGCAGTTGACCCAGCCAATCGTTATCTTTTTCCCGATCTCCTGTTCCCCCAGAATTTTCATTNCATTAGGGTGAGGCTGTTTAAGGGAGCCCACCCTGCACGCTACGTTTGGAGTTGAGCTTCTCTTCCAAGTTGTCCTGAAAAGGACACGCCTTGTCTTGAACTGCTTCTTAGTTTGGGTACTACCCTTAAGCCCCTCCACCGTCGTCAAAGTCCTGCAGTTCCTAGGAGGGTTGTGTCTGTATCTGTGTGTGGATTTTTTGNAACGCTCGCGCATTTTGTAGCAAGGTGTCCGTATTGCCAACACCTGAAGCACTTGATCGGTCTCTGCACTCTCCGTACCCGGCAGTTGACCCAGCCAATCGTTATCTTTTTCCCGATCTCCTGTTCCCCCAGAATTTTCATTACAGCAGCTGCCGTGAGTGTCACTGAAGCAGTTTGAGTCCCTCCATAGGCTTTCCGCAGCGATTTTATGGCTTCCAGACCAATCTCGTACTTCTCACCCACTTCTTTCTGAAGAGCAACTTCATCGAGGGCTTTGATCTCGAGATCTTCCATAGGCTCCTTGCTTAGCACTTCGGCTTCGCTTCCTGGAAGTGCTACAATAATGGCTGATCGTAGCTGAGAGGATTCATTCACCTTTTCCTTGGTTAAAATAATCACCATGTCTCCAGAAGTCATACCTCTGATTTTCTCGACACACTCACTAGCCTTCNTAACTTAATTGGTGAATTTGTAGATCCGAAGATAAATGTCGAAATGAGAGGAAAAAATTCTAAGTTTGGATCAGGAAAAATTCTAAGTCAAGAGGGGACAAATCGAAAATATTCTAAATCCAGAGTGGACATCTCTAAAAATTCTTTAAGTCCCAAGGGGATATGTCGAGAATTTGACTAATTCCAAGAGTAACACTTCAAAAATTCTTCTAAGTCCAAAAAGGGACACTTCGGNCTAGCCTTCTCGCAAGCACTATCCTTCTTCACTCGCTTAAGGAGGTGCGAGTAATTCTCCTTCTCCTTTGGGCGAATGATTAGCGCTTTTGGCCTAGCCACTTGCTTCCTCCGTGTTTTCTTTCGTTTCGGGTTCTCCCGAAGCTCAATTGGGGTCAGGTCTCCTTTGTTCTTCCGACGCTTCCACTTCTGGAAGCCATGGTCAACCGTGCCCCCATTGTCCTTCGTGATNCTTGCTACCTGAAGGTGGGGGTCGAGCGTCAAGCGTACCCCTATGTAATGTGTGTAGAGTACTCCCAACACTGTGGCCCCCTACTAGGCGTTTATACATTGAATATTTTTACATTTTTAATTCATTTGAATTATTTCTGATATTTTTACTTATGAATAATTCATTTTTGGCTGAATTTTGAAGTTGATTTTCACTATGGCTTAAACGGTTCCTTAAGGTACCCTTATGGTACTGCAAATGACAATTTTTGTCTATTGACATTGTATATAGACAAATTTTACAAAATTCGTTTTTGAGTCTATTTTTGAGCTGAAAACATAATTCCGATGAAAAAACTTTTTTTTCATTTTTTTTTTAACATTCGATTGCTAATAACATTGTTATTTAACAATCTATCGGAAAGGTTTTTTGGTTTTTCTGAAAGACCTTGGTTTATAGTATTTTTGCTCAAAATTTCATTATTTAATCTTTATAATCTTCGGAGATATTCCCAGTTAAAATTTTGACCTTGAGAAACTGTCTATTAGCTTCCCAAAGGGTGGTTTTTGAATATAAAAATCTATTCAATGTTCTATTCTGTGGGGAATCTAATGGAGTATTTTTAGAATATTTTTACTTTCCGAAATGTTAATCGGTTCCAAAGTTATTAAGGTTCCAAGTTAAGGGTAGCCAACGACCTGGAAATTGACACTTTCTAATTCAACTTTTTCCGTGATTTTCCATTATTTTCCTGTTCCTCTACTAACCTTCAATTGATTGCATTGATTTTTGAATTTTTATGGTAGATTTTGAATGATATGATCAGATCTGTCTATTGACTTTTGACTTTTTTGATAATGCATTCTTAGAGAGGCCAATTGATTCATCATTTTTCATACCTAACTTTTTCCTATATTCCTCATAGAAAAAGGTCCAGAAATTTCCAAAGTTTCGTTAGAGCACATGCATACGCATCTGTGAGTGCATGAGTCTGTGCAACTTTCAAAAAAATCATATCTCCGTTGCATATGAAGATTAAGGAATGATTCAAATTTTGTCTCATTCGGGGCTTCGAGATCTTCGATTTTAGTCTTTTTCCAGATTTTTCTGATAAAATTTACTATGTTTTGTTTATAACATTTAAATTTGTTGATGGGTTTTTCAATATTTGATGGAGGTATATAATAATTTACAATTTATAGAATACTTTTTGTTCGACAAACTTCTCTCCATCTCTTACACAGAGGGCGCTATTAATTTCCAAAGTTCTGATAGATACACGGATACACTTGTTTGAGTGGGTGAGTGTGGTATATTTGAAATTTCATATCTCCGCTGTTTGCAGAGATGAAGAAACGATTTTCGGTGGGTATCTTCAGCGATATAGACCCTTTATTTTTAGCCTATTTTCATGTTTTTTTATGAACATTATCCCAATTGTTTATAAACAATTTTACATTTTTATGATTTTTCCAGTCAAATGATTTGTGGAGATTTTAAGGTTGAATTATTTCTTGATTTTTCGTGTGTTTATTATTATTTTTCTCTATAACATCATCATGTGCAATCGAAATATAATTTGATAACTGTTGAGTAGATTTATTTTCTAAGACAGTTTGTTGTATTTACATTATAATGCTTTTTAAGAATAATTTTATATTATTTTTTTTGTTCATTTTTAAAGGAATTACATCGTTTCAAAACTCATGTATTCTTGTTTCTTCAGTTAATTTTCCTTAAATATGTAAGAAGACTTCCCTGTTTTGAGGGAAAACGTCACCCGTTGTCGTGGTTGCTAGCCTGCCTTAGCATCGCAGGTTAGTTCATCTATAATTAATAGTATTTGTGGGCTGCTTTTTGGTCCCGTCCTGTTTTTATTAGTATATTAAGTATTAATTATTCAGATTGCTTAACCGGCAATGCCAAGGTGACAAATACTGTTCCGTCTTCCGTTAACGGTTTTGTTTTCTTCTTCTTTTTTGTTATTTGTGTTTTTCATTTATTTCTCATTTCTAACTTGAATACAGACTTTTTAGCTTTGTTTCTTATTTGATTTATTGTTTGTAATGTATATATTGTTTCTTTCTCCAAATATTCAATATTTCAATTTATTTTCATGTTTTTGCGGTCATTTTCCTATATTTGAACTTTTTCACTTCAAATGCTCATAACTCGTAAAATATTGATTTTACAAAAAAAAAACTGCAACACTTTTATGTTTCTTTTTAGTCGATCTTTCAATTGAGATCATAAAATTTGTAAATTATTTGAATTTTGAAAGATTTATGTTCGAAATAATTTTATATTTCATTATATTTTCGTTTGTTCATGATGGCGTTGATAATTTGAGAAACGTTGTAACACGCGAAAGGCTAAGGCAGGGGCTAAGGAAAACGCGAAGGGAGTGCAGCAATAAAGGGTGCAAAGCTGTCTCCCAAGGTTACAAGGACCCCAATCGAGGATAAACCGCANGACGGTGATTTGGTTAGGTGCAAAATTCGCGTGCTATCGTCCGGCCCGAGAGGCTTCACGGCAAAATTAGCGCGTAAATGGAGCACAAAAATTTACAGAATAAAGGATTAATATCCTTAGGAGTTAATACTCAGACTTCGTGTATGAGTTATTAGATGATGAGGGCAAAATCGCGGGGAGACACCATGTTAAAGATTTAAAACTTGTGTTAACCGCGGATGACGAGCGACTCGCACGCGACTCGGACGACGAATGAGCCACGGCGCAAACTTCCCCGTAAAACCTCATATCATTCACTCATCATTAACGCCTAACATTATATGTCTGTTTTGGTTGTNAAGAAAGTAGGGAGGACGTACAGTCGGACACCATTCCCAAAATACCGATGCGGTCTACGTCACGGGATAATTATAAATCCAATTTCAAATTGAGACAAAGGCACTGCCGTAACACCCGATAACGAGGAAATTGAATTTCCACCTACGTACGAGCGGTTGTATCGCGGAAAATCCGAACGGCTGATCACCGATTCGGAGGTGAATCCCGCGGTTGAGCGCGAGTCGAAGGAAAGTGGGGTTGCTAGTGCACACGCAATGTCGCGAGGGGAGGAAAGTTTCGCAGCGTCGTCGAGTCTTACCGCGGTGAAACCGCTGGGGGCGCGGGTATTCTTGCCGCTGTCTATCGGTTCTAGCGAGTTGTACGCTCTGATGGATCCCGGAGCTACAAAATCTTGCATTAGGAATATTCCCGAAGAATCGAAGAAGACGCTTAGGTTCAAAATAAAACCACCCGCATCGCCGATGGTAGCGATGGCTAATGTTCATGCCGAAGCGGTCGCGGGTGATGTTCAAATTCCAATAAAAATTAAAGGGATAACTCGCATGATCGAATTCCGAATTACTCCGGGATTAAGTCGTCACGTGTTATTAGGAATGGACTTTGTCCGAATTTTCGGGTTTGGCTTCGACGGTAAAGCAAATGAGTGGTGGATTGACGGTGACGACCATCAATACCCCATCGAGACTCGCGATTTTACCGAAGCCAATGAAATTTGTGGTTTGGTACAGACGAATGATACGGAACGCGTAATAATTGACGAACTCGTGCATCGTCTAGTGCCTCCACCGCGTGAAAAAATTAAATTCACGAATTTGACATCGCATAAAATCATAGGGCCACGGGATCATACACCATTTAGGTTGAATGGTTATCCGATGTCACCAATTATACAACAGGAATTAGTCCGACAGGTAAAAGCACTCGTGGAAGCCGGGGTTATTCGCCCGTCTGAAAGTGCCTGGAACAATCCGGTTGTAATGTTAAAAAAGTCCCATGGTAAATGGCGATTGTGTTTCGATTTTAGATGGTTAAATAAATTGACCAAGAAGGACGCGTACCCAATCCCGAATTTGGTAGGGATTTTAGATAAACTACGTTCTGCGCGGTATATTACCACCTTAGAAGCAGGCGTATCATTAGGTGCCTTTAGACCCGGAAGTCCGCGAATTAACCGCGTTTTCGGTGCCAGGCCTGGGTACATTTGAATTCGTGGGAATGCCATTCGGTTTAACCAACGCGCTCGCGACATTTCAGCGTCTCGCAGACAGGATCATCGGTCCGGAACTCGAACCTTTCGCGTTCGCGTACTTAGATGACATCATTGTGGTCTCTCAAACATTTGACGATCACCTCAAATACTTCGAGCTAGTGCTTACGAGGCTGCGCGATGCAAGCTTCGAGATCAATTTGGAAAAGAGTGTGTTTTGTAGTAATCGCGTCCAATACCTCGGTTTTATAGTAGATGAAACTGGTCTTCATATCGACCCGTCGAAAGTCGAACCAGTATTGAATTATCCCGAACCGCGGAATATACACCAAATTCGACGTTTTCTCGGTATGTCATCGTGGTATCGGCGTTTTATTCCCGATTTTGCCGCAATGACCGAGCCCATCACGCGCCTTCTGCGCAAAGATACGAAACGGAATTGGGGAGATGAACAATCGACGGCCTTTAGGCGCATTAAAGCTGCGTTGACAACGGCACCAGTCCTGTCATGTCCTGATTTTTCCGTACCCTTCACAATTCAAACCGATGCGAGTGCATACGGTCTTGGAGCCGTCCTTACTCAAACCATCGATGGAGTTGAGTATGTGATCGCGTTCGCGAGTAGGACCTTAACTAAACCCGAGCGAAATTACTCGGTCACTCAGAAAGAGTGTCTCAAATTGATTGCGGTCGTGTGGGCAATTGATCACTTTAGACGATATATTGAAGGGTACCACTTCACGATTATTACCGACAATAGCTCCCTGCAACGGCTCCATAATCTAAAGGACCCCACAGGGGTCCAAACTCCATGAAGTTCCTGACGCGTTATCGCGAATGTATGAGGACGAGTGTACCGAGGCCGAAGAAAATGAGATCAACGCGATAGACAAGCCCGAGATTATCGCGGACGGCATAGAGGAAAGTGCGGCGGAGGCGGAAGACGAGTGGTATTCTCGCCGAAAGGCGTCCGTAGTCCGAGAACCGGTGAAATTTAAAGGTTGGAAGGTAGAGAACAATCAATTGTTTCGATACCGACCAAACCCACTGGTTTCGACGATTGCGGAAGACCTTGACGCGTGGAAGCTTGTCCCCCCGAGGTCGTCACGGTACGCAATTATTTCGGAATCTCACGATTTGCCGAGTTCGGGGCACTTAGGAATTGAAAAAACCCAAGCTCGAGTCGCCCTTGCGTATTATTGGCCTGGAATGTCGGAAGACGTGGCCAAATACGTCACCTCATGTGAGATTTGTCAGACATGTAAGGTCAGTCAGGTACAACCTGCGGGACTGATGGGACAGCGCGTCTTCCAGGAACCATGGACGGTAGTAGCCGCGGATATTATGGGACCATTTCCACCCAGTAAATCGGNGGAATTGAGAAAACCCAAGCTCGAGTCGCCCTCGCTATTATTGGCCTGGAATGTTGGAAGACGTGGCCAAATACGTCACCTTATGTAAAATTTGTCAGACGTGTCAGACTCAGGCACAACCTGCGGGACTGATGGGACAGCGCGTCTTCCATGAATCGTGGACAGTAGTAGCCGCGGATATCATGGGACCATTTCTACCCAGTAAATCGGGTTATTGTTACCTTTCGGTGTTTCAAGATTTGTTCACCAAATGGGTGGAGGTGGCCCCACTGAAAAAGGCAGATGGGAAAGCGATTCTGGCTAAATTCGAAAGTCTCATTATTTTCCGTTGGGGAATCCCTCGCGTCATTCTCACCGACAACGGGACCGAATTTAAAAATAAATTGATGCAGGAAATGGGGAAATCATTTGACATTCGTCATACCCCTCCGTACCACGCGCAAGCAAATCCCGTGGAACGCGTAAACCGCGTGTTAAAAACAATGATCTCGTGCTTTATCGAACAAGATCATAGGGAGTGGGACTTACATTTAGATGAATTCCGATCAGCGTACAACACCGCGCTTCATCCATGTCTCGCCCGCATTCNTGGAATGCATGACAGAACTTTATGATCTGATCACGGATAATCTGGATAAGTCCTTCGAGCAACAGGCCCGTTATTATAATCGTCATCACCGAGATATTAAATTCTCCGACGGTGATTTGGTTAGGTGCAAAATTCGCGTGCTATCGTCCGGCCCGAGAGGCTTCACGGCAAAATTAGCGCGTAAATGGAGCACAAAAATTTACAGAATAAAGGATTAATATCCTTAGGAGTTAATACTCAGACTTCGTGTATGAGTTATTAGATGATGAGGGCAAAATCGCGGGGAGACACCATGTTAAAGATTTAAAACTTGTGTTAACCGCGGATGACGAGCGACTCGCACGCGACTCGGACGACGAATGAGCCACGGCGCAAACTTCCCCGTAAAACCTCATATCATTCACTCATCATTAACGCCTAACATTATATGTCTGTTTTGGTTGTTTTTTTTTTAATGGCAAAATTGCCCTTGGTTTTTTTTTGTTTCCTGGCTACTGGGTCCCGCTCCTCGCGGGCCTTTGTGAAATTTAGTTTAACGGAGACGTCATTGCACGTCAGATTACACTCACAGGCGCTCGCCCCGGTAGTTCAGTCTGGGGGGGGGCAGTTGTAACATGATAAAAATCATGTACTGTTCCTCGCCTGAACTGACCGCGGATCATGGGGGGAAAATTAGTATTTTTACCTCAGCGAGGAGTCGGATTACCCAGAGCCACAATTATCATTTTATGTTTTTTATTTCTATTATTTACTTCCTTTTCATCATTTTCTCAAACTCTGTCGATCGCGCTCACCGTGGGTTACGTGAGCTTCCTGGCGAAGGGAGTGGAGCGGAGCATCGGGAAGGGCTACAAGACGGCGCTATAGCTGAGGAGCAGCACACCGACGAGCACGCACACACCGAGTCTGGGAGACTCACACCACGTAGGACGCCAAAGACGATCGTCGCACGCCAGCAGGCATCTCAGGCCTCTACGTGCGAACCCCCACCACCTCACCGATGGATCGGCGGCACAAGGCCGTCCAGTAAAAAACCGATGCTACAACATTGAGGGAGCATCGGATTATGTTGGCTCCTGCGCCGCTCAACGCGGATCACATCCACCGACCGCGAGGCGCAAGTCCCAGTTTTCTGGGACTAAGGAATTTGGGATTAGAACCATTTTAAAATGCTAGAATCAAATTCTCGAATCCCCTGGATTCTTCGCTCTCTATCACGTGACCGGGTGAGGGCAGAAAAGATTTTGAGGTTCCTCGGGGCGATGTACGGCCCCGACGGACACTCTTCGCTGGGGTTCAGCCATATTAAGTCGCTCTGCGCAATTAAAGTTTTATTACGCTCTTTGAACTTCTTTAAATTGTTAAAATAATTATTACTTTGGTGTGCCCGGAGATTTCTTGGCCTTTTCCTGACGTCGCCGTACTGAGGGTCCATACGAGTTTACCCTGGAGTTTCTCGCGTATCAAACGGTGAGCGTGACTTAATTTGTGAATGCCCGCGTATTTTTTCGATTCATTTCTCCGGTGGCCATTTTGGACACCGTTTGAGTGTTAAAATTCGAGCCTTTTGCCTTCGCGGCACGGCACTCCGTGGCCTGTGGCTTCATTCCTTTATTTCCATTAGTAAATATTAATTATTTCATTCATATTGCTGCCGCTTATCGGTTTTGATTTTGGAACTTTGTTCAATTTCTTCATTCGTGGGGCTCTCGCGTCATCGTCGCTTGCGGGTGATCCTCGCGTCTTAGCGTCTCCCACGCATCTCTGAAATTATTATTATTTCTTTTTGTTAATTAATATCACTAGGTTAATTACATTTTTTTGGGTTGTATAGCGTCTTTGCTCGCGGGAGTCCTCTCCCGCACGTGTAAAAGATCAGACTTAACTCATTGGATTAAAAATATATTTTTTTGTGTTGTAAAAGTTTGCACATTGTTGAGTTCCGCTCATTGTAGCCTGTTCCCACACGCCTCCGCGGTTATCTGAGCTAGTCGTGGAACGCGGCTCAACGGTGTGACCTTGTCCTTGGCGGTTAAAAGGACTGGCGCCCTTTTTGGCATTTTGTCTCCTCTCGTTATTCTCATCGTTCTAATTCCGGGTTGAGAGAGTCCAAAAGGGTCGCTGAAAGTTCGTGGAGAACCACGCGTCTGAATCCCGCAGACGCGCTTGGAAAAATACCTCACAATGTCAATACTTAACAGTATCGGATGAATGGCTGGGAGGTGATTTAACAAAACCCGACTGGCAGCGCGATCGTCTCGATCTTCTTCCTGCTGGTGATCAATATGGCTTCCGTCTTCTGTTCCGCTAGGCTCAGTCCAACAGAATCCATCCAGCAGCGGATCGTCTCGAACGTTATGCTGAAAACACGCTTCATGTCCTCCAGGTGTTTCCGGATGATGACCACAGCCACGTCGTCTGCAAATGCCACAAGCTTAGTCCGCGTGGGCAGTTTCAGCTTCAGCAGCCCGTCGTACATGATGTTCCACAGGAGGGGACCCAGGAGTTTTGTGTGTGTGTGTGTGTGTGTCTCTGTGTGCGTCTGTCTGCCTGCGTGTCTGTCCTGTGTGTCTGTCTTATCTATGTGTCTGTCTGTCTGTCTGTGTGTCTGTCTGCTGCTTGTCTGCCTGTGTGTCTGTTTGTTTAAGTGGTTGTCTGTCTGTCTGTCATGATTATTTCCTTTTCTACTAGTTTTATTGGTAGTATATTTCTGAACATGTACATGTGGATTGGCTGCGCTAGCAGAGCTCATATCGCAGGATCAAACTAGACATAGAATTAAACTAGAAATAATGAAACAATAAATAATTCCAGGCAGGGTTTTAACTTGACTTTTAAATTGCATTATTACATATTTATGTTCATCATTGCATAAGCGGAGGATGAGATTTCTCTCCCTTAAAGCGGGAGAGAAACTTCACTATTCGCCCGCTATAATGGATAAATCTTTTGATAGAAATCGACTAATATCAGCTTGACGAGAATTAAAGAAAGAATCAAATCGGTTGATTAGTTCTCGAGATATTAAGGTAAAAACATTGTTTAATAAAATAGCGATATGCCAGGAACTAATGGATCGATCAAACTGAAACTGAACTCAAAATTGCCTCAATATTTGCAATAAGGACTTAACATTGTTATCGAGGATATTATTGGCGTTTTTGACATCATTCTGGAAAAAAATCCTCTATACACGCATCGCTACTATCGCAGTAACGCCCCCAATTTTTTTTCCTCAGAGTAGCACCTGATAATATTGAGAGGCTCAATATGACATTGACTTCATTAACTTTGCTTGTATCATTCCTATGTAATAAGGGGAAACATCGATTGAAGTAATCCATACATCCCACGTCCGTTTCATTGTCGCTATGATATTTCTTAACCAATTGTCAAGATATTTAGATGAAAGTTTTAGAATATCTTTTCCAGTACCTAAGGGAAAAAGAAACAAATTAGAGGATTTACTGGGAGATCGGTGGTTTGACCAGTTAAGGATTACAACGGCTTGAACCCATCCGTATAAACCCATTGTTACTGTCGCAGTAGCTCCCCCAGTAGCTCTGTATCCAGAGGCCAGACAGACGAACAGGCACACAGCCAGATGCACAGACAGACCAATGTACAGACAGACAAACGCACAAATGGACAGACAGACGTGCAGATAGACAGACAGACAGACATATGTACAAACAGACACCCGCGAAGAAAGATAGACGTGCAGATGGACAGACTGACCCAGAGACAAACAAATTCACCGACGTGCAAATGCACAGATAGACATATAAATGCACAGACGGACACACAGTCAAACAGCCAAAAGCACAAACAGACAGACCAACCAGCTAATCTGACAGAAAAACATGAAAACTTTGATTTTTCTCGCAGATTTTTTTTTTCAAGTGTAGATGAATGTGCTACAAATTGGTAATACAAACAGCTTCAGGGGATCCCAGAGATTTCCGTCCACATCGCAGACTTTATTGGTTGATATCATGACCACATGTCGGCTGAGTAATGTGATAACTCACATTTTTTTACATAGGTTTTAGGTTTTACAATATGAAAATTAAATCATTACATTTTCCATCTTACATTCGTTTATAACCTATGATTACAATTTTAGGTTTGAGGCTTTCGCGGCCATTATTAATGACTTGGTTGGCTTCCGGATGGATGCCGCGTTGAATGCTGAAACTCAACGCGGCATCCATCCGGAAGCCAACCAAGTTATGATTACAATTCTCACAAAAAAAATCCCTAGCTTACCGTCAACTCACTTCACGGCATTTGCAACGCGGTCAAGAACGCAACGTTTATTGGTTAGACTTTAATTTAAAATATCAAAAAATCCGTTAAATAAATTTTTTTTAAATATTTTTCCCGTATTCTACGAATTTTTTTACATTAGTGGGTAAAAGGAAAGTACGTCATTAAGATACACCCTGTATTACTGTAATTGACAATTTTTGTCTATTGACAGAAAAACAATTGACAAAGAAAAAATTTTCTTGACACCTTTGACAAAATTCATTTTTGAGCCTATTTTTAGGCTAGAAATAAGATTCTGATGACGAAATTTTTCCATAAATTTTCATTAGTTCATCTTCACAACCTTCGGAGTTATTGATTTGACCTTGAGAAATGTTTATTAGCTTTTCGAGGTGTTTCTTATAACTTGGAAAATCTAATTAATGGTTCAATTTGTAGAGGATTTAGTGGACTATTTTTGTGGATTTTATTGTTCCAATGTGTTCATTAGGTTAGGAGTTATTAGCATTTGCAACTAAGACAGCTAATTTGTCAAAATTGACATGTTTAAATTTTTAAATTTTCCATGATTTTTTTTCATATTCGTGTATTTGAATTCACTGATTTCAGCTATTTTCAGAATTTTCGAGAACAATTTTTAATGGCGTGTCAATAGACAATCAGATCTGTCTATTGACAGATTTGTCTATTGACAATCAGATTTGTCTATTGTCAATTTTTTGTTGCATATTTTTGGAGTTCGCAATTTGTGGGATGAGTCGGGTTGCCGACTCATCCCATGTGTTACTCTCCCCCCGGAGGTCGGTTGATGCTCCAAAAATTAGAGTTCGTTTTCTCTTAATTTGTTCGTTTTCGGGAAATTACAGTCGGCAATGAATTTCTCCTTACTAGCATCGGCAAGCTAGTGATTTTCGGCTACCGCTCGACAATTGTCACTGATTTCAGCTTCCCTAAAAAAAAATAGAAATTCGGGTCTAAGTTATTAAATTTAAAATAAAGTATTAATAACGCGATAAACTGTGAAAATTCTCCCCAATTCGTAACAAAAATGGTGCTAAGTGTCTTCACTTTCTTTTGCCTTTTGTCCGAATTTCCGAACGTTTTATTTTTATTTTCGGAAATAAATCGCCCCTCAACGATTCACATTTATATTTTTGGCAAAAATAAACGAGCAACAAAATTTTATTAATATTTCCCTCAACCTCATTCCAAATTTTCTCCTTTCGAATACGAATGAATATTAAATTTTCCACCTGATAAAAATCGATAAACCTGTTTAGGACTTGCTTCTCCTGCTGTTAATAAAATTTTCTCCCTCAATATTTAAAAATGATTCCTTCAAATTCTCAAGAAAAAGACCGGATGGAGGAGGCACGTGAGCCCAACCAACAATTATCAGATAAATTAATACTTATTGAAGAGCAAGCTCAGATAATACGCGATGTGTAAAACGCAGTGAAGGAATTGAAAGAAAACCACGCACAAACAAGCCAAGCGCCGTCGGAAGGCGCTTTGATCGGCCCAAAGTTCTTGATCCTAATTCACCCGCCGGTAATATCGTTCTTGTTCAATTATCTTTTCTTGCTAAACAAATAGAAAAAATAAAAGAATCTCGAGAAAATCCACAAACCCCCGTACCAACAAATGTTTGTGAAAATTCTTCAAGAATTACGTAAAAGATGCACTCGCTTATGTACGAACCTTCGATGGTTACAATATCAGTGTCACCCAATTTATGAGAGCTTGTAAACGCGCTTTCTCGATGCTAAATCAATCTACTGTAGCAATGTTTTTGGCTCCTATCCGTCAAAAATTTAGTGGCAGGGCCCGAATTACACTCGAGAATTTGGAGTATCAAACGGCTAGGGAACTTGAATCTAAACTGCGCGATTTCTTCGATCCTATTCGCAGGGCAAATCAGTTCAAAGCAGCCCTCGAAAATATGTGCAAATGATCGCATGAGCATGTAGTTGATTACATCAATCGTGGTAAAAATCTGTATTCCGATGTGATCAATGCAGAAATGCTTGAGCGTGAGTGTTTGTCTGCAGAAGAAAAATGTAAACTCGAAAAGGATGCTATCAATGCCTTTCTTAACGGTTTGCCACCATATCGCTTCGTGTACAATATCTCGCGAAACCACATACTGTTACGAATTGGCGAGAATTTTTACAGTTAATCGCGTTATTAACATTTTATTTTGAATTAATAACTTAGGCACGAATTTCTAAATTTTTCAGGTCAGGAGAAATCAGTGACAATTAAGAGAAAACGATCTCTTATTTTTGGAGCATCATCCGACCTTCGGGGGTAGCGTAACACACGGCGTCTTCACTAGATTTAACTTTGTCCTGGATGATCCGACTTTGAACGATTCAGCGATGTTTTACCAGTAGAGCAAACGGCCTGGCCAAGGATGATATTCGGCATAGCTGCTGTCCGACGGGCGACGATGGCTTAGCAAGAGGACGGACTGCTCCGTAGCTGCACTCACTTTGACTTTTATCAATATAATTGTCTAAATATTTCAGGAAAAATCACTGACTGGTTAAAATTGTTCCTTCACGTTATGTTCCGAAAATAATAAAAAAAAGAGAAAGAATCATTGGGGCTGTTGTTTATTTAATCTTTGGATGTTTATTTGAATCTCCCCGACAGGCGTGAACTGAATTTATTAAATTTCAAGTAACCGATGTTATTTAAGGAAGCCTGAGAAGTGACCTTTCGTAATTTCCTTCGTTATCACCGTTAGGTATACAGGGAATAACTACTAAGACCAATTATCAGGGTTAATTGAGCTGGAGGATTACGGGGTGCCCGGATCGAACGGTCACCGAATATTGTGACAGCTCACCCAGTCAGCCTCCGAGCCAAATGAACTAAAAACTCTAGAAAAGGGAATATCAACCGCGATCTCCTGGGGTAGACAGACCGTCCCCTAAGGGTCAGTTAGTCGACCTTGAGAATCACGGGGCTGATGAGTGAATCCCTATTCACTAGGGTAAATTATTCCGCACGGCACAAATTTACATAAAGTTGAATTTATTCGAAACGATTCGAATTCGCGTGTAAAAAACGGTCAGTGTTACGTATTTTCGGGTTTTGTATATTTTTATTGGAGAGAAAATTTATTCTTCCACTAATACCCGAGCGGTAAGATATTAATGAAAGGGGAAGGTGTTATTTTTCCAGAATTTTCTCTAAGGCAAGGTTTATCAAATTCTAATTTTTTGGAAAATCAAATGACTTCAGATTTGTAATTTCAATTTATTTCTGTACTAGACTCACCTTTAGATGTCCAGGGCACGTTGGTTTTCTTCGCGTAATCCAATTAGACACCAACAATAATTTTTCAATAATTTTTCAATAATTTTCAACACCAACAATCTTCCACATATGATTTTGACGATTTGCCACAATAGTTTTCACCTTGACCCCTTTTTTTTTTTCTTTATAATTCTCTAAAAAAAATGAAATAAGAAAAACTTGTAAATCACTGGCCGATTTGAAAATTTGAGGTCTTTTTAATTCTTACGTCGAATGTACTGGCAAAGATTGTTTTTTGTGAGAGTGAGACAAAGTTTCAGATTCGAAAATTCGGCGGGGGACCTGGAATGTCCGTCATTGGGATTTCCTTGGGTGAGGGTAAGGATAGATTGATCTCCGGTGAATTAGGCCGAGGGAATCGGGTTTTCCTGAAGGTAGGGGCAGAGAGGAGATGTGTGGAAAATTCAACGTCCGCTCGTAAAAGCGGGGATGTTGAGGGTAATTTTTAGGAAGAGATTCGGGCAACCGCACCGTGGAGCGGGGTCAGACCGAAAGTATTTGAGGGAAATGTTAGTTCTTGAAGAAATGGGATTGAGGCGACCGCATCGTGGAGCGGAGTCGACTCGGGGTGAATTGAGTGCAGTTTTCAAAAGAAAATTCCAAATAGCCGTGTACCGATCCTTTTATTTTTTGAAATAATATAATGCCGTGCAACCAGTCGCTCCAGTACAAAAGCCGGAATTTATTTCGGTCGAATATTAAATTGCGAAATTAAGAAAATAAACCCAGAAGAACCACAGGCTCATATTGAGTTTGCAAGCTAAAGGCATCTCAAGAAATACTATTTCCCGACACACTACAACTGTTCCCAGAATGTAGCTAAACTTTAATCGCCATGTCCAAATAAATGAAAGAAAATTATTCCGCGACCACGGTCGCGGAGAGGTTCCAGTTTTAGAACCTTTTGTTCCGGAGCCTTAGAGCGAAGGTGACTTGCTGCGGTGCTTTTTACGTCTTAATATACAGAGGCTCATTGTGCTTCGTGAAAGGGGCGGAATGCGCATTGGTTTCTGCGCTTCTCCGCGCATGCGCATTAGAAAAACCCTTAACTTCACCCTTTCACTCCGCGTCACAAAATGTATTCCTATGCTATTCCTATACTATTCTTTTCTACAGATATTATTATTACAAAATAGTTATTTGTTAGAGATGTGGACAATTTTATTCCTGTAGATGTTTTTTTCGTTTCTTACGGGTTTCATGAGAACCCCCTCTGTGTTTCCAATCGAGGAAATAATTAGAAGAATATCATTCGGAATTATATAATAATTTTCCCGTGGGCATAGACTATATAATGTCTAGTTAGTTCCGGTCTGTCAGTTGTCAAGTGGAAATGTATAAAGTGCATTGATTATTTGTGTTAGGTGTAGATATAATGAGGACCTCGCATTTTTGATAATTATTTCCACTTTTCATTGCACTATGGGAGCTTTTTCTTTTCTACAAGAGAAAAAGATTAAAGAGAGAGAGAG
>NW_021680951.1:91623-100761 GCF_001412515.2 Diachasma alloeum
AGAGAGAGAGAGAGAGAGAGAGAGAGAGAGAGAGAGAGAGAGAGAGAGAGAGAGAGAGAGAGAGAGAGAGAGAGGGAGAGTTCCTTAAGCCAACCAACCATGTTACTGATGTACATACAGTAGACAGTATTTGAAAGTTTAGTATATTGAGGGTTAACATTGTTAAGGATAATTTTGGTTTTGATAGGTGATTTGTAGGCTTGGTATAGCAAAAATAGTTTTTCTGAGGATAATGTTGAGTTAATTAAGTCGTTGGATAGTCAGAGGCCTAGTGACTCTAGTAACTCTAGTAACTCTAGTGACTCTAGTAACTCACAGGGATGGAGGAACACAATGAGTTTGTTATATGGTTTTTACATCTCGAACCTTTCCTGTTCGTTTTTATTATATATAAATCAGAGCTCTATAAGAATTTCTCAGTTGTTTCGGTTGTTAATGATACATGCCACTCTATAGACTAAGTTACTTGTGACCTAGCCAATGTAATTTCGTTGGCTAGGGAATATCACTAGACTTTTCAGGTGGCTGATATACTACTTTAAAGTGTGTAGAGGGTTTCGAGATGTAATATTTACTTTTGCTAGAAATTTATAGCTTTCGGTAATATTTGGTAGGTCAATTGGTTTTGTTTGTTTCGGTCATGTTTGGTTCTTTATCCCAATGGTGGTTACTATTTTGAGTATCTTAATAATTGTGAATCTCTATTGAGGCATTTGTCGCTGGGAAATTTGTTTTTATTATTTGGGAGAGATTCTTCAGAAAACTAGAGGAACATTTATTAAAATATCAGCTTATCCATTGGAAGCTGAATTGCAGATATGCACATAAAGGCTTGTTCACATGTCGTGAGTGAAGAAAAAAAGGAATGTGAATTGTCCTGAATGTATGAATAGAATGCTCTGAATTTCTCTAATAAGGATTTGACTAGTTGTCTCTCCGCAGAAAAGGGTTGTGCGAGCGATTTTCTCTCTCTGCCTTTTTGCTGACTCTCACCACCCGTGTCTAGTCTCCTCATGGTCTATGTATTAAGTGAATGTAGATGGAACATCTTCCCTCTGTCATTGGTCACATGTAGTATGAGAAGGTAAATCTGATGCTGCTAAAGTATGTTAATTTTCAATCATTTTTTTTTTGAAAATGTAGCGTGATGATTGTTAGGGTAATTTGAAGTTATGGTAGAAGGGATAAGGCCGATGGTAGTTAATCGTAGGGGCACGGTAGAGGTTTTCATATAATTTCTTTTATGCTTCTTCCTGTGAGTGTCAAAATTGTTCATTACTTTTATTTCGGTCATCTGCATAGAAAAGTGGGAGATTTGAGTGGGAAATTGACTTTTCCTTAAAGGAGGGCAAGCATCTACTATTTTCAGCTCTAGATCTAGTAATTCGGGATGTAGTAATTTTCGGTCTAGTAACCTTAAGTCAGTTGACAACAGAATAAAGAGAGAAGGAAGATAGTTGGCATTGATAAGGAGAATTTCGATTTTGGTAGGTAATTTGTAGGTTTGGTATACAAAAAATAGTTTTTGTGAGGATAATTTGAAACTGGATGGGTTCGGGTAAGCTTCTCTTCGTCTCGGTATATGTGTCATCTTCTGACTCTTCATGTCCTTAATATTCAATTTTTACCTATTTTCTTTTGTTCCGATACCTAAATTGGCCATAATTTTATTTTTTAATGCCGAGAACACGAAAATATAAAAAATTTAGGTGGAAAGACATACACCCCCGTCTATATTTTCCACAGTCAGTGAAGCTTTGGTGTCGCCTAGTGATTCTAGTAATTTCTAGTAACTTTAGGTCCAGTGACCCTAGCAAAGTGTTATGTCCAGAGAAGGATTTTAGCGTCGAATGGACATGTTTTAATTGTCACATTAAAATCAAAGCTAAAATTATTGAACTTTATAATTATTGGACGACGCAAAGTTTTATACTCTTACCTTTGTTTAAAATATAAGGGAAAAAGGGCTTGATTTAGGGATAGGGCTTGAATTAAGACAAATTTCTAATAAATACATTTGAAGTTGTATTGAGAATCAAATTTGAATTTGAATATATTTTGTATAACTACTCGGTTTACAAAAACATGAGCGTGATTTTACAGAAATCTAGGTCAATTAGAAATGATTCCATTCGCTTTCTCAGCTCATGTTACCGCATGAAAGTCAGACTTTTTCAGGCAGACCTTCTTAGGAAGAACCATTTGGAGATATCCGGTTGCAAAAGATTTCGTTCGATTACTCAGCTCAATCAAGATAGGATGAGCCCCTGAAAGTAGTTTTTTTTTGGGTAGATCTCTTTTGAGAGAACCATTGAAGATATATGCAAATGATTTCATTCGCTTTCTCAGCTCATTTTACGAAGGATGAAGCCGTGAAAGTCAAATTTCTTTCGGCAGCCTTCTTTTGGGAGAGATATGGGAAGTTATGGCTTTGCAAATGAACCCATTGGCTTTCTCAAGTCATTTTACGTAAGATGACCCTCTGAAATTCAGGTTTTTTTCCGGCAGAATTCATTTTGGAGAACCATTGGAAATTTCCCATTGCAAATGATTTCATTCACTTACGCATTTCATTTTATGTGGGATGAACTCCGGAAATCCAGGTTTTTTCCGGCAGACCTCTTTTGGAAGAACCATTGAAGTTAATACTTTGCAAATGATTTCATTCGCTTTCTTAGTTCATTTTACGTAGGATGACCCCATGAAAGTCAGGCGTTTTCAGGTAGACGTTCTTTGGAAAAACTATTGGAGATATTGCGTTGCAAATGATTTCTTTCGATTTATCAGCTCATTTTACGTAGGGATGACCTCATGAAAGTCATTTTTTTTCGGCAGATTTCTTTTGGGAGAACCATTGGAGATATCGCTTTGCAAATGTTTCCGTTCTCTTTCTCAGCTCATTTTACGTAAGATAAATCATTGAAATTCAGGTTTTTTGCGTCTGAACTCTTTTCAGAGAACCATTGAAGATATTGATTTGCAAATGATTATATACGAGCTTCATGATGTGCTGTCTCAGCTTATTTTACGTAGGATGAACCACTGAAAGTCAGGTTTTTTCCGGCAGACCTCTTTTGGGAGAACCATTGGAGATATAATTTGCAAATGATTTCATTCGCTTTATCAGTTCATTTTACGTAGGATGAACCCTTGAAAGTCAGGTTTTTTTCGGCAGATTTCTTTTGGGAGAACCATTTGAAATATCGCTTTGCAAATGATTCCATTCGCTTTCTCAGCTCTTGTTACCCCATGAAAGTCACACTTTTTCAGGGAGACGTTTTTGGAAGAACAATTGGAGATATCAGGTTGCAAATGATTTCGTTCGATTACTCAGCTCATGCTAGATAGGAAGAGCGCCTGAAAGTAGGTTTTTTTCGGGTAGATCGCCTTTGGAAGGAACGTTGAAGATATTTGCACATCATTACATTCGCTTTCTCAGTGCATTTTACGCAGGATGAACCCCTGAAAGTGTTTTTTTTCGGGTAGATCTCTTTTGGGAGAACCGTTGAAGATTTCTGCAAATAATTTCATTCGCTTTCTCAGCTCATTTTACGTAGGATGAAGCCGTGAAAGTCAGGCGTTTTCAGGTAGACGTTCTTTGGAAAAACCATTGGTGATTGCAAATGATTTCGTTCGATTTCTCAGCTCATTTTTCGTAGGATGACTTCATGAAAGTCATTTTTTTTCGGCAGACTTCATTTGGGAGAACCATTGGAGATTTCCGGTTGCAAATGATTTCATTCACTTACTCAGTTCATTTTATGTGTGGGATGACCTCCGGAAATCCAGGTTTTTTCCGGCAGACCTCTTTTGGGAGAACCATCGAAGATAATGCTTTGCAAATTATTTCATTCGCTTTCTCAGTTCATTTTTATGTGGGATGACCTATGGAAAAGCCAGGTTTTTTCCGGCAGACCTCTTTTGGAAGAACCATTGAAGATAATACTTTGCAAATGATTTCATTCGCTTTCTTAGTTCATTTTACTTAGGATGACCCCATGAAAGTCAGGCGTTTTTAGGTAGACGTTCTTTGGAAAAACCATGGGAGATATCCAAAAAAAAATTCTAAGAAAAAAAAAATTCTAAGAGAAAGAATTTTGAGAGAAATAATTTCCCCTTCACACAGCCGGGAATCGAACCCGGGTCTCCCAGATACGCGCCGGGCACTCTTACCGACTAAGCTACCGGGAACCACAGAAATTCACTCTCAAATTCACCTCAAACACCGCCTAACCTCCTTTAGGCATTAAAGAATTCTAAGAGTATTAGAATTCTTTAATACCTAGATTATCGGGTTGCAAAAGATTTCGTTCGATTTCTCAGCTCATTTTACGTAGGATGAGGATCCTACGTAAAATTAGCTGATGATCTCATGAAAGTCATTTTTTTTCGGCAGATTTCTTTTGGGAGAACCGTTGGAGATATCGCTTTGCAAATGTTTCCGTTCTCTTTCTCAGCTCATTTTACGTAAGATAACTCCCTGAAATTCAGGTTTTTCCAGGTTTTTTCCAGGTTTTTTCCAGGTTTTTTCCGGCAGACCTCTTTTGGATGAACCATCGAAAATAATGCTTTGCAAATGATTTCATTCGCTTTCTCGGTGCATTTTACGTAGGATGACCCTATGAAAGTCAGGCGTTTTCAGGTAGACGTTCTTCAGAAAAACCATTGGAGATATCCAAAAAAAAATTCTAAGGAAAAAAAAATTCTAAGAGAATTAGAATTTAGAGAGGAAAAATTTCCGCTTCACCCAGCCGGGAATCGAACCCGGGGCTCCCAGATACGCGCCGGGCACTCTTACCGACTAAGCTACCGGGAACCACAGAAATTCACTCTCAAATTCACCTCAAACACCGCCTAACAACCTCCTTTAGGCATTAAAGAATTCTAAGAGAAAGAGAATATAGGGAGAAAAAATTTCCGCTTCGCACAGCCGGGAATCGAACCCGGGGCTCCCAGATACGCGCCGGGCACTCTTATCGACTAAGCTACCGGGGACAACAGAAAATCACTCTCAAATTCACCTCAAACACCGCCTAACCTCCTTTAGACATTAAAGAATTCTAAGAGAATTAGAATTCTTGAATACCTAGATTATCGCGTTGTAAATGATTTCGTTCGATTTTTCAGCTCATTTTACGTAGGATGACCTCATGAAAGTCATTTTTTTTCGGCAGATTTCTTTTGGGAGAACCATTGGAGATATCGCTTTGCAAATGTTTCCGTTCTGTATCTCAGCTCATTTTGCGTAAGATAACTCCCTGAAATTCAGGTTTTTTCCGGCTGATCTCTTTTCAGAGAACCATTGAAGATATTGATTTGCAAATGATTACATACGAGCTTCATGATGAACTGTCTCAGCTTACTTTACGTAGGATGATCCCCTGAAAGCCAGGTTTTGGCCGGCAAGCCTCTTTTGGGAGAACCATTGGAGATATCATGTGCAAATGATTTCATTCGCTTTATCAGTTCATTTTACGTAGGATGAACCCTTGAAAGTCAGGTGTTTTTCAGCAGATTTCTTTAGGGAGAACCATATGAAATATCGCTTTGCAAATGATTCTATTCGCTTTCTCAGCTCATGTTACCCCATGAAAGTCAGACTTTTTCAGGCAGACCTTTTTTGGAAACACCATTGGAGATATCAGCTGCAAATGATTTCGTTCGATTACTCAGCTCATTAGAATGAGCTATCTAGAGATAGGAAGAGCCCCTGAAAGTAGGTTTTTTTCGGGTAGATCGCTTTTGGAAGAAACGTTGAAGATATTTGCACATCATTTCATTCGCTTTCTCAGTGCATTTTACGTAGCATGAACCCCTTTCGTTCAATTACTCAGCTCATTCTAGGTAGGAAGAGCCCCTGAAAGTATTTTTTTTTCGGGTAGATCTCTTTTGGCAGATCGTTGAAGATATTTGTAAATCATTTCATTCGCTTTATCAGTTCATATACGTAGGATGAACCCTTGAAATTCAGTTTTTTTTCGGCAGATTTCTTTTGGGAGAAGAATATGATTCCATTCGCTTTCTCAGCTCATGTTAGCCCATGAAAGTCAGACTTTTTCAGGCAGACCTTTTTTGGAAGGACCATTGGAGATATCAGGTTGCAAATGATTTCGTTCGATTACTCAGCTCATCCTAGATAGGAAGAGCCCCTGAAAGTAGGTTTTTTTCAGGTAGATCTCTTTTGGAAGAAACGTTGAAGATAGTTGCACATGATTTCATTCGCTTTCTCAGTGCATCTTAGGTAGGATGAACCCCTGAAAGTCACATTTTTTACGGCAGACTTGTTTTGTAAGAACCATTGGTCATATCGCTTTGCAAATGAATTCATTTGCTTTCTCAGTTCAATTTACGTAGGATGAACCCTTGAAAGTCAGGTTTTTTTTGGCAGATTTCTTTTGGGAAAACCTTATGAAATATCGCTTTGCAAATGATTCCATTCGCCATCCCAGCTCATGTTACCCCATGAAAGTCGGACTTTTTCAGGCAGTAATTCTTTGGAAGAACCATTTGGAAATATCAGGTTGCAAATGATTTCGTTCGATTACTCAGCTGAATCTAGATAGGATGAGCCCCGAAAAGTAGTTTTTTTTCGGGTAGAATCATTGAAGATGTATGCAAATGATTTCATTCGCTTTCTCAGCTCATTTTACGTAGGTTGAAGCCGTGAAAGTCAGGCTTTTTTAGGTAGACGTTCTTTGATATCGATCTCCAATGGTTTTTCCAAATCGCGTTGCAGATGATTACGTTCGATTTCTCAGATCATTTTTCGTAGGATGACCTCAGATTCGGCAGATTTCTTTTGGGAGATATCGCTTTGCAAATGTTTCCGTTCTGTTTCTCAGCTCATTTTACGTAAGATAACTCCCTGAATTCAGTTTTTTCCCGGCTGATCTCTTTTCAGAGAACCATTGAAGATATTGATTTGCAAATGATTACATACGAGCTTCATGATGAGCTGTCTCAGCTTACTTTACGTAGGATGAACCCCAGAATGTCAGGTTTTTTCCGGCAGACCTCTTTTTTGAGAACCATTGGAGATATCATTTGCAATGATTTCAAGCGCTTTATCAGTTCATTTTACGTAGGATGAACCGTTGAAAGTCAGGTTTTTTTCGGCAGATTTCTTTTGGGAGAACCATATGAAATATCGCTTTGCAAATGATTCCATTCGCTTCTCGGCTCATGTTTCCCCATGAAAGTCAGACTTTTTCAGGCAGACCTTTTTTGGAAGAACCATTGCAGATAATACTTTGCAAATGATTTCATTCGCTTTCTCAGTTCATTTTACATAGGATGACCCCATGAATGTCACGTTTTTTACGGCAGACCTCTTTTGTGAGAACCACTGGAGATATCGCTTTACAAATGATTTCATTTGCTTTTGCAATTGATTTCGTTGGATTTCTCAGCTCATTCTAGGTAGGAAGATCCCCTGAAAGTCAGTTTTTTTTCGGCAGACTTCTTTTGGAACAACCAAAAAAGTCCGTGTGAGCTCATTTTACGTAGGATAACCCCATGAAAGTCAGGCTTTTTGAGTCAGACCTTCTTTGGAAGAACCATTGGAGATCTCGCATTGCAAATGATTTCCTTCGATTTCTCAGCTCATTCTAGGTAGGAAGGGCCCTGAAAGTCATGATTTCCTGCAGATCTTTTGTGGGTCAGCCTTTGGCGATATCGCTTTGCAATTGATTCCATTCGCTTTCTCAGCTCATGTTACGTAAGATGCCTCCCTGAAATTCAGTTTTCTTCCCGCAGACCTTCTTTTGAAATACCATTAGAGACATCGCGTTGCAAATGATTTCCCTCGATTTCTCAGGTCATGCATGACCTGTAGGTGCATGACCTCCTGAAAGTGAGTTTTTTTCCGGCAGATCTCTTTTGAGAGCACCATTGACGATAACTTCAATATTGATTTGCAAATGATTTCATATGCTGTCTCAGTTCATTTTACGTACGATAAACCCTTGTAAATCAGTTTTTGTCCGGCGGAACTCTTTTGTTAGAACCATTGGAGATATCATTTGCAAATGATTTCATATGCTGTCTCAGTTCATTTTACGTACGATAAACCCTTGTAAATCAGTTTTTGTCCGGCGGAACTCTTTTGTTAGAACCATTGGAGATATCATTTGCAAATGATTTCATATGCTGTCTCAGTTCATTTTACGTACGATAAACCCTTGTAAATCAGTTTTTGTCCGGCGGAACTCTTTTGTTAGAACCATTGGAGATATCATTTGCAAATGATTTCATATGCTGTCTCAGTTCATTTTACGTACGATAAACCCTTGTAAATCAGTTTTTGTCCGGCGGAACTCTTTTGTTAGAACCATTGGAGATATCATTTGCAAATGATTTCATATGCTGTCTCAGTTCATTTTACGTACGATAAACCCTTGTAAATCAGTTTTTGTCCGGCGGAACTCTTTTGTTAGAACCATTGGAGATATCATTTGCAAATGATTTCATATGCTGTCTCAGTTCATTTTACGTACGATAAACCCTTGTAAATCAGTTTTTGTCCGGCGGAACTCTTTTGTTAGAACCATTGGAGATATCATTTGCAAATGATTTCATATGCTGTCTCAGTTCATTTTACGTACGATAAACCCTTGTAAATCAGTTTTTGTCCGGCGGAACTCTTTTGTTAGAACCATTGGAGATATCATTTGCAAATGATTTCATATGCTGTCTCAGTTCATTTTACGTACGATAAACCCTTGTAAATCAGTTTTTGTCCGGCGGAACTCTTTTGTTAGAACCATTGGAGATATCATTTGCAAATGATTTCATATGCTGTCTCAGTTCATTTTACGTAGGATGAACCCTAGAAAGTCATGTTTTTTTCGGCAGATTTCTTTCGGGAGAACCATATGATATATCGCTTTGCAAATGATTCCATTCGCTTTCTCAGCTTACTTTACGTAGGATGAACCCTAGAAAGTCATGTTTTTTTCGGCAGATTTCTTTCGGGAGAACCATATGATATATCGCTTTGCAAATGATTCCATTCGCTTTCTCAGCTCATGTTACCCCATGAAAGTCAGACTTTTTCAGGCAGACCTTTTTTGGAATAACCATTGAAGATCATACTTTGAAAATGATTTCATTCGCTTTCTCAGCTTACTTTACGTAGGA
>NW_021680952.1:0-18682 GCF_001412515.2 Diachasma alloeum
GAGTAAAACATAAGGGTCATAATGAGCGTCCAAAATAGTTGTCAGTGCGAGGCTCAAAAAGAAGGTTTATAATAAGGGTCACAGGTCAGAGTGAGGGTCAAAAATAAGGGTCAGGATGAGTGTCAAAAATGAGGGTCAGAAGTGAGCGTTAAAACTAAGGTTCACAATGAGGTTCATAATAAGGGTCAAAAATAGTAATTATAATAAATGTCAAAAAGAAGGGTCAAAATAAGGGTACAAAATAATTATCACAATAACGGTCATAGATAAGGGTCATAGTGAAAATCCGAAATATCAGTATTTGTATTCTTACAGGGCCCCGAACATCATGTGATTATCATTGTTATCAACAATCATTCAATTGTTATTGACAATCATAATCGGGCGAAGTTCCGGGCCCTGGTTATAACATTTCAAATTGAGCAACATTCTCCCCCCAAACGCTGCCGACTTGACCGACCCAGTCAAGAGGTCGACACTGCCGCCATCCCACGGCATTCCCCCATCGAGCCTTCTCACGCTATCAATAACTTTTTCGTATTTATTGCAATTAGCCAACTAAAGGGGTTGAATTGCAACAAATTACTCATCTTTATTTTTTTAATTATTTTTGGAAACCTATTTCAGTCATTTTAGACCTTTTTTACCTCAAATGAACATACATGTAAGCATACATGGAAGCATACATGGAACTCCATGTATGCTGCTTCGCCAGGGTGGAACTCGAGAAAAAAACAGAATTCGGATCCTTTGTACAAAAACATACCAGTTCGCCCGAAAAATTATAAGTTTTGTGTTAATNAAGTTTTGTGTTAATAGTTTTTGTTTTGTCATTAAAAAATTATCATCAAAACATGACTCCTAGAGCAATATTTGTTTTAGTAAGAAATTCATAAGTCTTTCCGATTAAAACAACAGTTTTAGAAAGCATGATATGAGACTGAGTTTATATCAAGCGAATGTTGCTATTGTTTTTCCAACAGCCACTCATAATTTCCTAGGATCAAGTGGCAATTTCATGAGAAAATTTGAATTTTTTCCCCGAAAATTACGATAGTGATAAAACTAAATATTTTGTAACCGAATAATTTTTCCTGGAAATATTCCTTCCCCTTATTTGTATCTGCCTCACTCCATACCAATTTTCCACGTGTAACACATAATTTTTCGGGGAAACTCATTTTAAGGGGAAACGGAACCCCTGTGACCATAAGAATTTTAGAACTGTGTTTTCTCTTACAATTTTTTTTTCCGTGGAACTACTTCATTGACTGCTCAATGCAATGGTCGAGTGAATGAAGTAATTTCATAAATAACAATTTGATAATTGCAAGATAAAACGCAGTTCTTGAATTCCTATAGACACAGGGGTTCCGTTTCTTCGTCAAGTGCATCCTTCACCTCTCGAATCATAGAATGTGTTGGAAAATTATTCATACCTAGCTCCACATAAAAATTTCGTTCTCGTGACGATTTTAATTTCATTTATTTTCCACCAGGTTATCATTAAGTGATCTTGTAAATAAAATGAGCATATCCCAGTTACTTCCTTGCTGAATTAGTCGTATTGACATTGAAAATGAACGGTTTTAGTTTTTGAATTTGTTGAATGTTTCCATTGAAAAATGGAAAATTGACGAAACAATGGGTTCGGGAAGAATTGTGGCAAGCGTCAGAAATGGTTACGTTGAGGCCGAGACAATTTTGCCGACATGATAACCATATCTGTTCAGTCTCCAAATCCCATCACCCAATATTTTTTTCATTCCTTTCATCCGACCGTGAACGTAAAACCATAAATTTTCTTAGAGAATTAGCTACAAATTTCGGAGCCAGGATTGAGTTCTTCCCACAATAAAGAAATTACCCATACGTCAGTTCAGGCTGAGACTTGATGATAACCATGTGTGCTTTAACCCTAGTCTGGTCACCCTCCCAGAACCCATGACTTTGGTCTTCTCCGGGAAATTGCCATCATGTTATTTAGGCTCTATCGTTGCCGATTTCACTTCATACTGCCACGGCGTGTTTAACGATTTTCTCGCAACGTCCCGTAACAGACAACTTGATTTAACATGGGAAAAACAAATTTTTTATTGTAAATAATTGGTTCTCTCCACGGATCCTGGGAATTATAGTGTTCTAAAATGGCTATCATTTTTTTGCCTCCGAATGGAAGCCCTTTTATCGTTGATTTTTTCGATCCGGTAATTATGCTTGGAAATGGAAAATCTGTCAAATTCGTAAAAAACCAATTGACAGGCCACACGGAAATTATCAGCCTGATAATTTCCCTGGCACCGGTGAAATTATCGTATTATGGAATAACTGGTAGTCATTCCATTCGGAAGCTTATTACCAATGAAATTGGCAGAGAAAAAAAAAGTACAATGTAAAAAATAACTATCACATGACCTCTATCGAATAGGCTCGCAACCCTGCTTGTTTAAGCACTTTAAGGATATGGTAGTACTTCGGCAATTTTTTGTTGGAAGATATCCTTTTGAGGATTCATAGAGTAGGGTTAAATCATAATTTTAAATGCAATTCCGAACTTAGTTTCCGTAAAAATATTGGACAGAAAAATTTGTGAAAAACGAAATTTAACACATGGTAGTCAGAAGAGTACCCCACTCGAATCTTTAATCGAATGGTTGGGGGTCGTACAGCTTTTCTTCGTACATATAACCGTATATAGACTTGTTCGTTATCGATTCCATTTTTTTTTTGAAGTGTTGAAAAATATAAGTTTCCGAAGAAATAATCAAAAACAATTTAATTCAAAACCTCTCAATTCACTCATCGGCCATATTGAATGGTTTGAATCCGAGGGTTCCGCAATTGTGGCAACTTCTGATATTTCAAAGGAGGTTATGAGAAACGCACGGGTTAGTCATTTAACAACACAGCGTTGCCGCCTGCTCACCACAGGATATAACGACGAGGGTCAAATAGAAAATTAATTAAAATATTTTATAGTTATTGAATAGAATTTTACGCACAAGTGTTCGTATTTACTAATGAAAAAATCAATAATGACGGTCAATAACAAATTCGTGAACAGTTTAATAAACTTGGAGAAAAATGAGAAGGTCATTTGACGGAACTACTACCATATAAGTAAAAAAGATCATTTTTAAAAAAAAATTTCGGTCAGTCAAGGCAATGTGAAAAAACAACGCGCTGCGCCACTAGGGTTAACCCTAGATAGGTGACAATACGAGGGAAGTGCCCTAAAAATGTTTCCTTTATACGTATCACTTTAGGGTGTACATGAGGTATTCTACGTCAAATTGTCAAGTTGTTGACTCTGACCCTCCCAAAAATTGTCGGCGATTTTTTTCGTGATAAGGATGTGCAAAAAAAGATCTCTATTTTTTTTATTTTCGGTGGTTTTACGGGGGTTTCAGCATAATTACTGTACAATTTAACGTATTTCAATGAATATAAAAAGAAATTTATTGTTCATGCTATAATAAAATATATTTCTTTCAGATTTTCTCTCACACTTCCTGCCGCTATATGCGTCGAAATTCGATTTGAAAAAATGAGGAACAACTGAAATTATGTAAAATACGTCACGATAGTTATTTTTTTAATGTTCACAAATATTTCGGATCTAAAAAAAATTTGTTCAAGCGCTAAAGAATAATGTTAATCGACCTAGATCTATTTTATTTAAATTTTTTTCTTATCTTTTCAAGTTTTGAATTTGTGTTCACTCTTAATGCTCATAAGATCATAGAATACTTACAATTCTCATGAAAAACTGAAAAAGAATTACCATTAACACTAGATCGGTCGCACTATGAGCATCGCGCAGCGGTTTTTCGAATTTTTCAGATTACTCTGTGGTCATGCCTCGGAAAAATCTCAAAAAAATTGAGATCTGAATTACAAGTCTCTAGAATGGTCCTATGGAAACAGTTTATGCAAAATGGATCCCTAGTATGAAATATAAAAAAAGGAATGCACGTCGGACCCCGAAAAGCCGCGCCGTGCTCGCAGTGCGACCGGACTCGTTGACAAAATTTTTCGGGCAACGTTGCCGCGTCAGCACACGTGGTGGTAGTGAGCGCGCCAAAGCCTTCGGAAGAGCGTGGCAATGTTGCACTCCGGAAAGCATTGCTGCGCGGTGCTATGCATGCGACCGACCGCGTTCGTAACTTTCATGCGACCGATCTAGTGTTAAAGACCTCGCTATTAGTTCATGAGCTGTTGAAGCATGTCATACAAAATGAGTTAATCGTTGACGCGCACCCTCTAGGAAATTGATAACGATTTTTTCGTCAGAAATTTTTCTTTTTTGGCGAATTTTTACTACCCGGAAATCATATATCCAAAAGGGGCGCTAAACTAAATTTGAAAAAATTGGAAGTTTTTCTTTAAGCTTGCCAGCAGTAAAAAAAATCGTCATCAAGTTCCAAGAAGGTGAGGGTCTGTGGTTGACTTATTTGGTATGGAATGCTTCAATAACAGCTCATGAACAATTGGAGAAGTCTTCCATTGTGATTCTGTCGAATTTTTTCATAAAAATTGCAAGTATTTTATGATGTTATGAGTTTTCGGAGCATTTAATCCCAACCCAAATCGAGAAATGAAAAAGAAAAATGGAAAATAAACGAAACACATCCAGGCTCAGTACCATTATTTAGTAGCGATTGGAAATTGGTTTTGAGGTTTCAAATAGTTGTGGATTTTTTCAAATAAATCAACCATGACATATTTAGCGTCATTTGAGTTTTTCTTCAATAATTTCCTAATTTCGACGTTTATAGCATCAGGGAGTGAGAGAAAAAATCTGGAAGGAGTAGATTTTATTAGGGCACGAAAAAACGGAAATTTTTCTTTCTTTTACATTGAAATTGATTAAATTGTACGCTAGTTATGCTGGGAACCCTGAAAAATTATTTAAAAAATCACATGTCTGCAGTGGATTATTTGAAAAATGTCTAACAATTCAGGAGACCGTGATTTATAAACTTTATCGCCAAAAATACTGGTATCAACTTTTGAGAGCGACAGTGTTAACGACTTGCCGATTCGACATGAAATACCTCACATTCGACAGCTTATGATATTTCTTCCCATATTGATGACGTCAATACTGCAGATCATAGAATAAAAAGAGATTTGTTTTGCTTAAGGATATTGAAACGATATCAAGAATATCACATTCTCAGCTCAATTTTTTCTTCAGTGTCCCGCCATGAAACATCATGTGTTATTAAATAACTATAAAAATTAAAGACGGTATATTTATTAGCGTCAACCTGATCAATAGTGGTCCAGAAATTTGTACAAAACATTAACAGTGGGAGTCATTGGCAATAACTCCTATAAAATCAGAATACCGGTTTCATCAATAATGCATAGTTAAAAATGACATTACAATATCATTGAAAGTGGGGGACCAAAAGAACCTATTTTACAAAATCAAGAGTGATTTTCACCATAAACTATGTTTTCATTTTTTTTTTCAAGATTAATTCAAATTTAAATTCAATTGACATATTCATTACAGGAACATGGCTGAAGAGTTGAAATTAATTCTATACCGTAATAATATTGACCTCATATCCCCTGATTTTTCATACCAGCAGGCTGCAACGTCCAATAGACGATTGTTAGCATTACTCCTCATTCATTTATTCACCGATGAAGAAATTTTGAGAAGGCGTGTGAACAAACGGCCGCGACTGAATCCATCCAAATTGAAAATTATCATACGTAAGAGGAACTCAGCATTGTTCGAATGTGCAAAGAACAGGAATATATCTTTTTTACCCGAAAACTCAATAAGTTTAACGATAGTCACTGTTAACTATGTCTTTTAGGTATTTTCAAAGCGTGGTTGAAGAGTCAACGCTATCCTTTGCCCGAATTTGTACAAGAAATGAGGAAGTTAAAGTATTACCTGAAGAAAGAATTACATGAAAAGAAAGCATTCGATTACTATCTAAGAAGAAAGGTAATGATAATTATAAGATCAATCGACCCGAGTAGGAATTTCATCATTTACCCCAGCTCAAGCTTAGAGCTTAGAGAGATGAGATGACTTTGTCTGCCGGACGGATTTTGATATGATTAAATTGAACTTTCATTGAAAGGTCGATGTACGAAATGGAAGAAAATGATAAGGACCACCACCTGGTCTAATATGCGGATTCGTTAAGGGAAAATGTGATCGATTAGTCATCCTATTCTAAAAAGGAGAGCATGTTGAAAATCTCGAATCGAATCGAAATCTCGCAAAGTTGTCCTCCCAATCCCATTGGTCATTTGAGTTTCAGGTGACAATTTCAAATATTATCAAACACTAAAAAATAATAACTTTCCTCGAAACATAACTTCTCGCGCATTTCTTATGATTAAAGTCTGAAATTTCTAAAATAATCCGTTGGGAATTTTTTTAAGTTGATTTCTCGATAAAAAAAAACGAATTTCTAATTTTGAGTGGTTGGAGACAATTCTGACCTCATGAACCGAATTTCAGAAATCAAAAAATCATGCAGGACATGGCATATTGAATTTTTTTCTTTTACCAAAATTTTTTCTCAAGGGGAAACGGAACCCATGTGTCTATAAGAATTTAAGAACTCTATTTTTCTCTGACAATTATCAATTTTCATTTATGAAACAACTTCATTGACTCGACCATTGCATTGAACAGTCAATGAAGTAGTTTCACAAAAAAAAATAGATAAATGGAAGAGGAAACACAGTTCCAAAATTCTTATAGACAGGGATTCCATTTCCCCTTAACCAAAGATACAGAAATTTCCTTGAAATGAGAAAACTTAGTTTGCTCCAATAATAAAACTTTTATTTACTTCACATAAAGATTCATTAATAATAAAGAAAAACGTTTTCCTGAAAATCATAAAACGTCAAATCAAGACATTTTTTTAATTCGAAAAAATTAATTGCTGTCATATTATTTAAATACCCTATTTATTCGATGAAAATGAAGCATCTTTCTGTGTGTAGGAAAAAAACCTCGAATAGTTGTTGGTATGAAAACACGCAGCTTGTATCAAGAGCATTAACTTGAAATTTTCAGTAAATACCTTAATAAATATGTTTTTTCTGAAGAAGCCATTAGTCGTCTAGTCAAAGATCAATTGAACCAGAAGATTGACATTCTCTTTCGAAAAATGGTTTTTTTTTTAGTANAGTAAGTTTCGGTAACATTTCCCCGTAAAATTAACCCTTCAATTGTTGAAAATCCGGATGATATTTGTGAAAATATCATATGTCATATCAGATTCTCATTTTTGCAAAGGAAGCGAAGGAAGTTCGCCACTCCCTAATCGCAGCATTAGAAAATCGGCATAACAACACGATTAGTTTGAGTCATGTATGCCGGATATTTCAGTCCATATTGTTAGCAACAATCGTTGATAAATCTGTCCCATTTGTATCAAAACATATTCATAGAGTGGTGGAGAAATTATTATGAAAATATCTGTGTTACCCTCTTCATGTCAAGAATGAGTTGACCCTCCCGCCGCTCCCCGCCGGAATCTCGGTGCCAATTCCTACTCGAGTACATTTTCGTCAGTTCAATTTGTTGATTAATATTACTAATCTCTACAAGGCAGGCACAGTATCGTCTGATGAGGAGGTGCAAGATACCTATGAGGATTCATCATCGACAGATACTTCACCTGATACTGATGAAGAATCTAATGCAAATTTCAGTGATGCATTATCAATATCGGACATTCCATCTGATTATAGCGATGAAGAATGAATGAAGACAAAACGAAGGATTCATCCGTTAAAAAGTACTCTGCTTTTCCTTTTTTCCCCACCGAGGCTTAAGTTCAACATTATACCACCATACAGCCGATATTTCCCGTTGCAAAATGAAAAAAAAAGTGAGAAGTCTTATAAAAAAAAAACATTAAACATGGAAAATTTTATGACGAAAAACCTCGAATCGGATATACTCCATGATTAGAAATATGTGTAGGGTTACTACCCCAGTAGACAGACGTTTGCGCAACTTTATGGCTTAGTACGATAGTGAATAGGTAATGTACGCATAAAATGTAGGAAGTATGTTATAGGCATAAAACTATGTAAGCTATAAGAATTAAATAATCAGAGATGCAAAAAGTAGAGGGACAAGGTCTAAAATGACGGAGAACTGGGATATGGCCCAACTCCCTATACGGATTATATTTATAAGAATTCGTATAGAAATGATGCGTATAGGAAATATCCGATTATCTTATGTGAAAAGCGTATAGAAATTTCATACGCCATCCGCATAGAAACTTTATACACTGATAGAACGAATTGGTTGTTGTTAAAAAATGGATTTGTTTGAAATTCTGGGTCGATTTGGTTACCTCAAATGTGCATTGTTAATAGTTATTAACGAATTCACACTAGAAGGGACGTACGAAAATTTTTAATAGAAAATGCTAAAGAATTATATAGGAATTTCCATAGACTTTCTATAGGACTTCTATTGAATTTACTATACGTTTTTTGCCGTTTCTATTGACGTGTTCGATAGGACATATTAGATGGAAAAAGTCTATAGAATTCCATTTTTCTATCGATTTTTTCCGACTACAATTTTCGAAGTTTTTTCGTTCGATTTTCTTGAAGCGAAGAAAATAAAAAATGACTGAAGAAACTAGGAAAATTGAAGCCCGAATAATTCTTCAGAAAAATTAAATTCTATTGTCTTTTTCTATAGATATTTCTTATCGAACATATCAATAGAAACGGTGAAAAACGTATAGAAAATTCAATAGAAGTTCTATAGAAACTCCTATAGAATTCTTCAGTGTTTCCTATTAAAAATTTTCGTACGTGGAGTCTGGTTTGAGGCGATTTTGACTTTTTAAATGAGCTATTCGTTAACTATCAACGAATATTCGTTTGATCATATTTAACTCTACATTCGCTAATAGTTAACGAACCTCATTCGACATAAATGAATCGGTCTACCAGTGTAGACGTTTTTTTTGTACGTGGAGAGTCCCGTAGCCTGTCAACCAGTATGTAATTTTAGAAAAAAAGTGTGAGGATATTCTCCTGTCAAGAAAAAGTAACTTAGGAGTAGACAATTTACACAATAAAACTGAATCGGCAATGAATTTTTGTTATAAACAATTTGTGTTTTATTAATTGAAATTTCGAATTTGTGACAGAATTTTTCCCGCAAAGGATTTAATAAATCATAATCGAATAGGTTTTTCATAGTTATTATCATCCATTCCATCTATAGTAAATTCTTCAATTCCTCAAATGATCTGGTTGATCTTCAACGCCGTGTGCTTCAGGTTGAGCTTATTGTCTCCTCTTCTTTGGCCCCCTAATAAACTATGCATCCAGTGGATAATGATAAATTAGATCATATGAATACTTCAAAAGAGGTTGATATCTTGTTATTCTGCTGTAATAAATTTCTTCTCACATAAACGTAATTTATTTGTTAATTTAAAAAAATATACTCATAGTGGTGAAAAAAGATTCTTAAACGAATGGAGGAGTACTCCATGGAGTTGCTTTTACAGAAAAAAAACTCCCACAGCTTCACATTTATGTGAAGACGGATTCCTTAAAGCAGAATAACGCTCTATTAAACTTCTTTTTGAAGTATTTACATACTCTTAATTCATCATCAACCATTAAATGTACAGATCTTCGAAGAACCAAAAAAGAGGAGACAATCAGCTCAAACTGAAGCATTTGGTGAATTAAATAATCAAATGAATTTCAGTTCGAATGGATGGAAACAGCTCTAATGAGCCTATTCGATAAGGACTTGCTAAATCTCTTGGTTGAAGAACTTCCACGTGACAATAAAAATTTTCATTTAAAAAATTGTATATAATAACAATTTATTGCTTATTCACTCTCCTCTTTAACTAAAAAGTGTTTCCTCCTAAGTCACTTCTCTTCGACTTACTTCTTCATTTACAAAAAAAATGTATAACTCCATAATAATCAGTTGCTACTTTACGAAATAAAAACCGAAGGTCCGTGGAGAGTAGCGCATCCAATTTTTCAGAGATATTTTCCACCGCGCTGAGGCATTATTTCCTTCAAACAAATCAAAGTGTTTGTCAAAGAAGATATAAATATCATCTTTTTCCGCGTAATTTTTTCCCTTCTGAAATATATTCCCTTTATGACATAAAAAAGTACTCCTGCTTTTTTTTTAATGCATGATTTTACCGATAAGACAGTTCCAAAAAAAGACCATTTTTCACAAGCGCAAAATATTCATTCACTATATTTTTCAGAAAAAATGTTTTGGGTTTGTTTTGTCTGTGATTCTTCTCTGATACATCAAAATTAGAAGCCAAAAAAAATTGGACAATTTTTCTTATCGAAATAGGGTGGAAAATCCCATACCTTATTCGAAAATGTATTTTGTATGAATTGGAAATTTTTTATCAGCAATTTCACCTTGAAATAGTCAATCATATCGTTAGGTGAATAGTACCATTAAGAACACAATGAATATTGTCAAGTTCCAATTATGAAATACATAGTACGAATCATAAATTATATTATGGCAAGAATGTAAATAATTCCGCGATGTACTAAAGCGCTGACTACCTGAATATCATACTCCAGTTTTTCCTGCTTAATGAAGGCCTAGCTAATACATAAATACACTTGTCATAAAGAAGCGAGTCATGCATTTAATCAATTTTCCTGTAATTATATCTCATTAATGTTTGAAACTCATCAGATCATCATCTGGACCTTTAAATTATTTGATGCATTTTGTCGTATGTTGTCTACAGATGCTAGAGTTTTCTAGATCGAGCTACCTGTTGACGGTTGGATAATGATGCCCGATAATTAGTTATTCGTCATTTGGTACATTCATTCATCGTCATTGGGTACACTTCTGAGGTCAAACATACCAATGGAATTTTCAGAGTCGGTGAATCTGGCGGTAAGCAAATTCCCCACGAGTTCCGTAACATTCATACTGACAAGATGCAAAAACATTTTCTATAAGAAAAACTGAATTCTGTATATTCTACTGTGAATTCATGAATCTTTCCATAATAATTTACATATAAAACCAGGTCTCATTCTACCCCGGTCTCCCCTATTCCTTGAAATCTCACTCAGTAGGAGAATCGATTCGTTATCTTTCACCACTTCGATAGTAAATTGTCTGTTAGTGATTTTGTTTAATGCATTCATTCAAATTCTAATGAAGCATATATTTTCTTAGGGCAGCTCTGCTCACAAAACAAATGTCGATGAAAATAATCAAGATGGTCAATCGAAATCCGCAAAGAAGTTCAGAAAACTTTATCTGTTTGATTCTCCAAAAAAACAAAGGGCCAGTAAAAGGTCTCATTATCGTTGGAAAAAGCATGAACATAATTTCAAGCAGAGAATGTTGGGTACGTCAATAACGAATTCCGGGTGAGCCGGATGTATTGAGCTATGCAATATTATGAAATAATATATTTTTCTTTACAGAACAGAAGGGAAGAGAATCGACCTCCAGCGATGAAGGAGAGAATGGCACTGATAACTATATTTCTGCTAAATCCGATGTATGCACTGCGAGAACATTCAATAGGCGTACGAAATTTTTCCCGGTTTCTGGAAATACGACCGCAACAGCTACCGATAATCAAGAATGTGTAGATGGGATACCGCCTATATCATCATTTTCACCGGGCGCTAGTTTGGATGCCGGAACGTGTCAAGACGGCGATTGCGATTCTGCTAGTGATGAATATGAAGTTTACTCAAGTCATGAAGAAGATTGCAACTCTACCTCGGAGTACGGCTCAGAACAGAATTCCGATGATTCAAACCATGGAACCAACAAACAATCGTCTAATGATTCGGAGGATGACTTCACTTTCGACACGAGAGCAGTAAACGGCGACCAAATGATGTTTCCGGCAGCAGGACTTACCATCGCAGATGTATTGTTGATGATCATGAGCTTCTCTATTCAAGCAGATTTGAAACGAGAGAGTGAAACCCGTCTTATTGACCTGATCAAAGTTCTAGCAGGACCTGCTTATGCAGCGTGGAATGCATCCGAGTATTTCCGATCGAAAATCTACAATCCACCTAAAGATAAAATGATAGTCCACTTTTTTTGTCAAAATCCCGATTGCGCAGAAATTGTTTTATCGCAACCGAAATCTCGTCGACTCAAACACAGGGAAAAAGTCATCTGTTCAACATGTGAAAAACAAAATGAAATATCAGCTCGTTCTCCTCAGCAATTCATGTCCCTGGATGTTAATTTCCAACTAAAACTTTTGCTACGGGATGAAACGATTCAGAGGAACTTGATCGAAAGAATAGGCCAATTGGAAGATGAACCAAATGATGGAATTATCAATGACGTGAACAGTGCTCAGCGTTGGAAAGCGGTTCAAAAACATGTACCTGGTACCTTAACTTTGAATTTTAATGCAGATGGAGCTCCGTTGTTCAAAAGTTCTAAACAAAGTTTTTGGCCAATTCAGTTTCATGTAAACGAATTGTCTCCAGAGATCAGATTTAAACATATTATTTTAGCTGGTCTTTTCCTAACTAGCAAAGAACCTAAGGCAGATTTTATGGCTTCATATTTCAAAGTTTTTTTGAACCAAATCGAACTGTTGATGACCGAAGGACTTGAATTTACAGTTAACAGTACCGGCGAATCATTAATCGTGAAATTCAGTTGTCTATTTGGAAGCTTCGATTCTATTGCTCGGCCAATTGCACAGAACCGTTTGCAATTCAACGCTTATTATGGGTGCAGCTGGTGTTACGATCTTGGATTATATTTTGCCAAAGCCATGAGATATGTACTGACTGAGAATTCCACTTTGCGAGAGCATCAGTCACATGTTGAAGACGTGAAACTTGCCGAAGAAATGGGAAAAGCCGTTCGTGGCGTTAAAGGACCTTGCGCATTTCAGCAAGTGCCGCACATGGATGTTGTTTGGGATTTCCCGTTTGAATACATGCATGCTCTGTTGTTAGGAGTTGTGAAGTCCTTGTGGACATTATGGACAACTTCTGATAGTAAGGGTTACCTGACGGCGGCTGATCGTCGAGTGATCAATGAACGTCTGCTAAAAATTAAACGTCCCCGCGAAATTCATCGACTTCCGCGGTCTATCTACGATACAGCAAAGTGGAAGGCATCAGAGTAGAAATTGTGGTTATTATACGACAGTGTCCCCTGTTTGGAAGGTATTTTAAATCGTGAATTTTTTCAATCATACCTCCTGCTGGTTAATAGCAGCTATATTTGTCTCAAATCGAAAATTACGGAAATGGAAATCGGAAAATGTGAACTTGACCTCCTACAGTTTGTTGGCGACTGTGAACTATTTTACACAAGAGCTGCGATGAAGTTCAACCTTCATGCTTTATTACATATAGCAGAGACTGTTAGACGTTGTGGTCCGTTATGGGCATACTCCACATTTCCATTTGAAAATGGTATCTTCCATTTTAAACAAGAAGTACATTCACCGAATGGAGTAGCGCATCAGATCGCCAATAACTATTTGAGAAAAAGATTCATCAAATCCAACATCGATTCAAACGCCAAGTCTGAAGTGTGTCGTAATTTTTGTATCAATTTATTTGCTCCTCCACTTATCCAAAATCACCTCAAAACCATAAATAACGTGGATCTGATAGGCACCCATACCACAAATGCTGCAATTGAAAATTTCGTAAAATCAAAATTCAATAGAATACAAGGTACTGTCAAAATATTCAATAAGTGTATTTATAAAGGCAACATTTTACGAAGTACTTCATATTCACGGGCTCACCGGAATGATGACACTGTCATTCAACTGATGAATACTAAAATTGTTCAAATCCGCAACTTCTTATATATCAATGACCAATGTTATTTTCATTGCCGGGAACTTTCTGTGGAGTCATATAAATATGAAGAAGGTACTCTAACTCATCTTCTTCATGTAAGCGAATATAAAGTCGACGATTTAATTGTTAATCCAAAAATTTTCAAAGAAAAGGTTGCTCATTTCACCACGGGCGAAGCAGTATATGTATGTTTTTTACCTAACAAATATGAAATACAATAAGATTACATAAAATCCATCAAGAAAACGTTGGTTTTTCTATTGTGATGGATGTTTCGGAAAGATCTTTGTTCAATTTAGCCGTGCGAAATTATGACTGAGACTCGATCATATCACTTACCACAAAATTTAGTATAACCAAGCGTTTCTCTCAAGACATCCAATTCGAATGCTATTGGAAATCTGTAGGAATTCTTTCATGGTATTAAAAACCCTGAAACTGCTATGAATTCTTCTGCGTGATACATGTAAATTTTTGTGAGTAAAATTTTTTTATTTGACTTGTTTCGACAATAACGAAACGAATGAACTCATGAGCTCTATAGGTGACTGAGCGTATCAATGAATCTATTTAACTCTTCAAGAACATCAAACAAATCATAATAATTCATTGAAATGCAGCAATTGCTTAGTAATGCGCGTAACAAAGCGAAAACCATAGTTCTTTTTTTTATAATCTCATGCAATATAATACGGTAGCATAAAGTATTCTGTTCCTATTTTTTTTTGTTGGTAACAATTTCAAAATGGGAAATTATGCCAGGGAACAATTCTTCCGGAATTGTAACGGCACGAGCTCAGCGAAATCACTGTACTCCAATCAATGCTTAACGATTTTTTCTTAATAAAAAAACAATAGCTCCACGGAGAAAAAAGTTTGATAAAAATTACCTAGAAAATCAAAGTAAATTTTACTGTACGTAAGGTAATCGTGGGACAGAAATGCATTCAGTGAAAAAGTACCCGTTTTTCGGGGACTTTTTACGATTTGTTCGGTAAAAAATACACATCTATGGATATAAAAATTATCCTTCTGAATTGTCATATTTCCCACATGGTAGAGTATTTTTTCCATATACCCATTTGAAGGTCATGGGGACGAATGCGCGTGAATTTTTACCAAACAGGTAAAAAATCTTACGCAATGTTAAGTAATTAGGCCGTGGCTAATGGCACTACGCGTGAAACACGCAAGACCTGCGTATTACACGCAGACTGACTTGAGCCCATGCCTGGTACACTCAGGCCGGTTCAAACATGTGCCTGACACACGCAGACAGGTTCAGACATGTGCCTGACACACGCAGGCAGGTTCGGACCCCTGCGTACCACACGCAGGCAGGTTCGGACCCCTGCGTGTGTCAGGCACATGTCTGAACCTGCCTGCGTGTGTCAGGCACATGTTTGAACCGGCCTGGGTGTACCAGGCATGGGCTCAAGTCAGTCTGCGTGTAATACGCAGGTCCTGCGTGTTATACGCAGGTCATGCGTGTTTCACGCGTAGTGCCATTAGCTACGGCCAAGTAATTATTCCCATTCATTGGGATAATATTTGATGGAATTCCGTGTAAATTTTACTGTTTCGGTACAAATTACCCTCACGTTTAGTAAATTTTCTCGGACCAAAGGTGGAAAATTCACTACTTGTCTCGCACTTTTTCTCTGATTTTGGGGTAAAAATTACTGGAAATCGAGTTTACACCACAATTACCTGACTTGTTTAGTAATTTTTCTCCAACTTTTTTCTCCGTGTATTCACATTCTTTAAATATTGCAGTAATATAATTGAAATAAAGAAACAAAGACGAGGGTGAGGATGCAATAAAGCGGCTAACGCATCACCCATCGCGCTTTTGCCCTCGATATCCTTTCATCTATCACAGTTTCAAAAAAAATCACGAAACAAAAAACAGGTATTTTTGAAAAATCTAAGAAACATTTTGTTCATTATTTTCTCCAGCCGTTTTAGTATTATGATCTTTAGTATTATCTTCTTAAATAGACTGCAGCTAGTCTTGGCGAGAACAATCTGCATATTTAATCAGCTCCCTCAAAAATATCTAATTAAACAACAAAATCTTTCGGGCATACAGGGAACGCTGAGTAATACTGGCAGATTAACTATTCGTATAAAATTTAAAAATGAATTCAATGGCCGGGGGGGTAGGGGGGTCATGTGCGGAAAAACCATCTCTTTCGAAAAATGAAAATTACTAAAAATTTGTGAAACAGAGCCACAGGTATGATTTCACACTTTTTCTGAGAAAAAATAGGGAATTTTTTTCCAATGAAAATCTACCGGAGCCGAATATTAATCTTTTCGCAAAATTATCAAATTTTTTCCCGGCAAATCCAACTAACATTTTTCCATCAAAGAATATTACCGAACTCTTCGAGAAAAAGAAAAAATTAATGGGAGTATGTTACGTGCTGTCACATTTTTAACATTTGAATAACTCTTTAAAACCGATGGAATATTGAGGGGATACGAAGCGATATATAACCAAAAGAATCGTTTATTAAATTAAATTATGGTTCTGATGTTTGTAACCTTCAGAATCAACTATTAGAGAATAAAGTTTGATCATTCATCCAATTGAAATAACGAAGTATTCCGTAGTGCACACGGGTTCCTCCGTTATCACTTCCGGGAATCATCGAGTGTTTGATTTAAAAAAATACTCTTCTTTTACTGTATTTTTCTCTCAGAGTATATGGAAAGTTGGTCGAAATCTCAGACATAGTACAGAATTATTGGTTGGTATTCATAGTAATGGTCCACAAATTCATGAAGCTTAACAATGCGCGTGATACTACGAAAATTCAAATTTATGATGTATGAATCACATAGTTAACAAATTGTGTAAAACAATGAAATTTCCATTTTTCATATGTGTACTTAAAATTGGTTAAATATACAGATATCATTCATATGGAGAAAAGTTGAATCAAGTTCTTTCTACTCCCCATTCCCAATTTCCTTAATATAATTCTGTATTCATAATTCTGTATTCATATAAGAACGCATGAGGAAAAACTTCGAATCTTATCTGTTCTCATCGAGTAGTATCGAGGTTCCAATGGGCTATCTAAAAAAATATATAATTTTTTTCTATAAGAATGTATAAGAATTCTGGTCCATTCTTATAGAAATTCGGATATACAGCCGAACCATCGACCTTCTCATATCAGTGAGATAGAAAAAGAAATCATATTGAATCTNATAAGACTACATATGGAAGTGACACTAACCTTACTGTTTCTTACTACCGAAACTCATACCCGTCAAGAATTGATAAGAGTTCCCCACCAGGGTTACCCCCCCCCCTTGGACTTCCTACATTGCGATTTAGGGTGAGAAAGGTCAAAAAGAATTTACCCTACCTTGGACTTTTCACAATGCGATTAAGGGTCAGAAGGGTCGCAAAAAATCCCTCCTTCCTTCTCATCCCACCCTCAATTATCCGATTTAGAGTCAGATGGGTCAGAAAAAAATTCCCCTCACCTTGGATACTCCACAATCCTATTTGGGGTCTGAAGGGTCAGAAAGAAAAGCCCTCGCCTCCTTGGACCATTCGCTATTCGATTTAAGGTCAAAAGGGTCAGAAAAAAAACTTCCCCCCACGCTGGGACTCCCCACAATGCGATTTAGGGTGAGAAAGGTCGAAAAGTTTTCCGCACGCCCCTTTGGACTACCCACAAGGCGAGTAAGGGTCAGAATGGTCAGGAAAAATTCCCACCCCTTGGACATTTCGCAATGCAATTAAGGTACAGAAGGGTCAGGAAAAAATTCCCTCCCCCTTGCATCCACAACAAAACCCAAAATTCCCCCCTCCCCGTCGCACTCTCAACTATGTAATTTACGGTCAGAAGGGTCAGAAAAAAAATTTCTCCTACCCCTCGGATCCTGTACAGTCAGATTTAGGGTCAGAATGGTCAAAAAAATCCCCCCCCCCCATACACTCAACTATCCGATTTAGGGTCAGAAGGGTCAAAAAAAAATCCCCTCGCCCCTCGGATCCGCCACAATCAGATTTGGAGTCTGAAGGGTCGGAAAACCCCCCCCCCCCCCTCCGACCTTCGCAATTTGATTTAGGGTTCGAAGGGTCAGAAAAAAATCCCCTCCCTCTTGCATTCTCAACAAAGAACCCAAAATTCCCCCCTCCCCATCGGACCCTCAACTATGTGATTTAGGGTCAGAAGGGTAAAAAAAAATTTCCCCACCCCTTGAAGTTCCCGCATTACGATTAAGCGTCATAAGGGTAATAAAATCCCTCCTCCCTTCTCATCGCACCCTTAACTATCCGATTTAGGGTCAGATGGGTCAAAAAAAAATTCCCCTCCCCCCTTAGATCCTCCCCAATCCGCTTTGGGGTTTGAAGGGTCAGAAAAAAAAGCCCCCCCCCCAGATTCTTTGCTATTCGATTTAGGGTCAGAAGGGTCGCCAAAAAAATTTCCCCCCACGTTTGGACCTCCCACAATGTGATTTAGGGTGGGAAGGGTAAAAAAAATGCCCCCCCGCCCCGTGGACGTCTCGCAATGTAATTAAAGATCAGAGGGTCAGGGAAAATTAACCCCCCCCCCTTGGACTTACGACAATGTAATTAAGAGTCAGAAGGATCAGGAAAAATCCCCCCCCCCTCGCACGCTTCGCAATTCAATTTAGGGTCAGAAGGGTAAAAAAAATACCACCCCCCCGCCCCCGAGGACTCCACTCAATGCGATTAAGGGTCAGAAGGGTAAAAAAATCCCTCCTCCCCTCTTATTGTACCCTCAACTGTGTGATTTAGGGTCAGAAGGGTAAAAAGAATTTCCCCCCCCCC
>NW_021680952.1:19017-81854 GCF_001412515.2 Diachasma alloeum
TCAATTTAGGGTCAGAAGGGTCAAAAAAAATTCCTCCCACGCTTGGACTTTCCACAATGCGATTAAGGGTCAGAAGGATCAAAAAAATTACCCCATCGCACCCTTAGCTATCCGATTTAGGGTCAGAAGGGTCAAAAGAACAATTCCCCCCACGCTTGGACTTTCCACAATGCGATTAGGGGTCTGAAGGGTCAAAAAAATTACCCCATCGCACCCTCAGCTATCCGACTTAGGGTCAGAAGGGTCAGGAAAAATTATCCCCCCTCCTTGGACTTACCACAATGTGAATAACCCGCATGAGGGTCTGAGACGCTGGCGGCACGCGGCGTGATATATTATTATATTATTATTCTTATATCACCTTTTTTGATACATATTCATTAGAGCCAATGGAGCTTTATTGAATATGTTTGCCCCATTGCTCAAGTAATTTCAATTGTTTTTGATTAAACTTTCATTTCTCAATTTTCTCCTAATCGAATTGATAACTTAGGAGATGGAAAAAAAGAATTAAAAAAAAAGATGAATATAAGAAATCCTGATAAATTTAATTCGTCCATGAAAATATATATATTAGCGTCAGTTTTCTTTTTGTTTGATGCCTCTATTTTTAACGCTAATAATTTCTTATTCTTTCATAGTCGATTAATGAAAAATATTATACATAAAAAAAACAGGCGGTATATTTTATATCCCCCATCTCTATCCTTGTATCTACATACGGAAAAACATTCTTAATAAAGGTTTTTTATGATTCTTCAATTTTAAATTATGTATTTCGACCTTATTTATTATTTATAATCGCTGAAAAACATGAAAAAAACATTAAGCACAAGGAGAACAAAGATCCGTCCTTGAACTTATCCCTGTGACAGCGGGACGACGATACTAACGAGTTAGGATCATCGTGCAAAGCTCAGGGCAGATGGCGCCAGGGAGCAGCGTTGCTTTATTTTGGAGGGAAAAGTATGAATAACAACTTATATGGAGGTTGGGGCAATGAAGTGTTTGTTCATCTGAATTAAGTGAATTTGTTGTTTAAAATTGCGTGAGGTAAACATCAAAAAAAGTTTCTGGACTCAGTGAAGCTAATACAAATTCAAATTTGAGATAATTCTCAAGCCCTGTAAAATGCTAAATTGCTTTGTCATTATTTCGAAAATCTTGATTATTATATCCAAGGGCCATTCGAGTTTGCGCAGAGCGATTCTGGAAGCGTTTCAATTCTGTTTGTTTGTTATTGCACTCCCCATTAGTTCAGTCTACATCTCCTGGTTTCGTGTCTCTTTTTTTTGGACCATAGTTTGTGGACAGATACTTCTATTGTCCTGGCCACAACAAAAAAAACCCATGTTCATCAGCTTTGGTACTTTGAACGGCATTCTTTTCTCCTAGCAACTCCATTTCCTCTGCATCTTTACATGTGTCATTAGGTTCTTCATCCCCAAGCTCTTGCGCTCGAATACTTCCACATTTTTTAAAAATTGGATCAGAGATACGATCCTGTTCAAAGCACTTTCACCACCTGCGTTTTCCAGGACTAGCAGGGAAGAAAAAGCGTCATCAGGAGTGGAACAGTGAAGTAGAGTGATTTCTTCTCCTATTGGAAACACATAAAATTCAATAAGAATGTAAAATACATGATTTTATTGTTTTTTCTCGCGAGTTGACGAACCTGATATGTCCTCATCCAGTTGTAGAACAATTGTAATTGTCGGAACAGCATTTGTTTCCAATTTCGTTATCGTTAATTTTCTCCTGAAATATAATATGACATTTATACATCAATACACACATTGACATTTATTTATTCCTACCGGTTCTGTACTTAGCGAAACAATATAGGGGAGATGCTTACCTGTATTTTCACTTTCAATCATAAATTGATCTGGAGTAAAGTGAGCCTCGCATAAACCCTTTCGTGACATAGGGTTTACTTTATCGATACCAATAAAATCCAACCACTTCTTGTGGATTTCTGGGTATGTCTTTCCACAAGGGATCTTGAATCTAGATTTGTTTTTGCAATGGGGGAAAAAGCAAACGTACATTTTTTGATGATTATTTCTTTGCAATTATCCTTGAATTTTCTGAGTATATACGCTCGGTTTGTTGACAAAAGGTTGTTTTCTAGATCGAGGAGGCCGCCATATTGGAAGATACGCTGCTCCCTGGCGCTATTAGTACCTAAACTGACCACCGATGATCCTAGTTACTGGGACAGCCAGCTCGGCCAGAGGCCTATAAAGTATGATACAGGGAGGTATGATGAAGCTTTGATGTCGCCGACACCGAAACAGGGGACAAGTTCCAATGGAAGCCGCGCGCGGCACTGTTGCGTCCCTTCCCCTCACGCGGATTAGATCTCCCACCACACGCCGATTTTACTTGCGTCGCGAGTTCAAATCCCCGTCAAATAAATTTTTTTTTTTTTCATGAGAGAGAAATAATATATTTCGTAACGAGTGCAAAAAAGTGTTTTTTGGCGAGTGGGAGGTTTATATCACGAGCGGAAGGTGAGTGAATAATTTCACGAGCCAAAAACCACTTTTTTCACGAGTTACGAGGGGGAGATACATCCGCCGAGTCAGAACTGTACATACACAACACCGATCTGTACACGGAGCGCTACTGTGCACAGCAGAACTGTCCACAAATGAAATACTGCACTGGCGAAACTGTCCACGAGGACGAAGTGTCCACAACGCCAAGCCGATAAACCAGCATCGGTATTGTAGGAATCGAATACATTTATTACCTATAGAATAAAATTGTCAGTAACAATTTTCGTTACCTGATGGCGCTATAAGACTGAAAAGATTATTTTCGTGAAATATCCAGGGCTGTACTACCTGAACTCTTAGGTAAAAACTGAGTCGTGGACCCTAATAGGAGCTAACTGAATAATTGTTTGCCTCATTAACTCAAATGACAGGTCTACAGTAATTACTATTATCATTTCATACATGAATGAGAACCGCAAATTAATTTGTTGATCAAATAATCATTAATCAGGATAGCCAATTATCTGATTGTCGGATCAATTCTCAACCATCACAAAAAACTGATCGATTCTTCAATCCATAAATAATTAATAACGTACACTTCCTAATTACGTTGATAATCGTTCATTCAATTACAAAGTTATTAAATATCAAATTAATTGGTTATTTCAACAATTAATTATTTATTATTATGATTAGTAAACTGATTAATGGATAATTTCAACCATTGATTATTTAATTATCCAGTTAATCGCCCATTAAAATTAACCATTTACAACTTCCCAATCTACCGAGTAGTTACTGTAATCACCTCGAAAATGAATCATTAGATTTTACTACCATTTCTCCATGTTTTAGGATGTTTAAAACTTTTTTAAACCCATCTGAACGAAATACCTATTGTGTGGGTGTGAAAATTTCTTCCGAATGAATTGTGCGATCAAGATGATCGATAACACAATCGGAAGGTCTTCATGTAATTTAGACCTGATTTCATTTTGAAGTGAATCCCTCCAGTGGTTTTTCCAAAGTGTCCTGGAGAAAAAAATGAAAATTTCTCAGACAAGGATTTTTCACGAATGAATTATGTAATTGTGATTAACGATATCAGAATATCACTGAAATGAATCGGTCCAGGGGTTTTCCCACGATGAAGTCTTAAAATTGATAAAGTTTGCACGGTTTGAATTATTGGATAACTTTGTAATATGCAGCGATAATTATCCAATAATGAAATAATCAAAAAATTCCTGGCGTCAATTCTTTAATGATAGTTTATTTCGTTTCGATCACGAATTGTTTGAAGCATCGAAAGTGGTCTTGGAATAATTGACAATTGATCGGAATATTGCATAATTATGGTCTTCAATTGATGGTTGGGTAAATAATTGAAAATCTCTCCATAGAAATGATTCATTGACTAAATAATTGATTTTTTTCTAATCCGAAATTCATCATCATCAGGGTTAATCAGAAATTCCCAGATCCAATTAATTCCTCTTTAAATAATTGATAAAAAAATCAAACAGGATTAACAGTTGATACATTAATCGGTTAATTTTTCATTCTGATTAATAATTTACTAATTCATTGATAGTCGTTGATGGGTGATTATTTATTTATCAAAAAAAAAGGGGTCAGCATTGATACCAATTGCCGATTAGTAAAATAATTGTCGATTAGTAAAACCAAATAAAAATTAACATTTTCTGTTTAGGAGCAAACGAAAAGGCACATTACGGCACGAGGTGAATGTAGCAACAGTGTCAAAATAATATTTTTCGTAATATATTTTCCCTGAAAGGAGTATTTTTCGCCGGGAAAATTAGTTTCGATTAAGTGATGAAGGATATTTTTGTTGTCCCGATGTTCGTGAGCGGCTTTTTAGCACGCGCGGCATGTGCGTAAAACGAGGTTTCACGAATCGATCACGAATTGATCACTTTTGTGATCGATATAAATTTATATTTAATCATCACTTCAATGATTGAAAAAAACTGTTCTGTTTTTTGTAATTAACAATGGAACCGAATTAATGATGTATGAATTAAGGGGTCTCCTCAGTAGGGCAAAACGGGGATAGGCGCGCGGGTGAGTGGAGCGTAAAATGGTTAAGTGAGGTTATTTTCGAGAGAGACGAAACATCAAACATGGCGTGCGTTGGATAGTGACAGATATCACGCCAATTATTTTTATGGTTAATTTATTCAACAAATTACTGCCAAAAATCGATGAGACTTCATTCCCTTATTTTTGAGAGTTTAATATAAATAAATATAGCTTAAATAAATAAATATCGGAAAAGGGGCGTTGACACATCTCTCAGGAACACATCTACACGCAAATGCTGTCGCCAAACAAACTTGTTTCACGTCGTTGTCCTCCTCCTTCTACGTTGACATTTTCGCTTAACTGAAAAAGGAGAATCATTGTTGAACATGACCATTTCATTTAAATACGTGATTTTTATAAAGTATGTTTCTCTGTTGTTACCTCCGTATTCTTCATCCTTTTCTGCAGACAAGGATTTCAATTCCATTTTTGATGCTCGCTTAAACATTTCTGTAGGGAATAATAATAACGATGGCATGCAACTACCAGATGAAATAAAAACACATTGACTTCCNATCAGCAAATAGTTTCATGGGTCGAGCGATAAAGATTGACTGAGAGTCATGTCGACTAGATGATTNTAGACAAAATTTTTCATCACAATGTGTAGGAAAGTTACTTCTCCGATACAGCGTGATGAAAATAAAATTTTGTGTTCAATCGAGAGGAACAGGAGTAAAAAATGTTGAGATGAAAACTATATGATTATCAGCAAATAGTTTCATGGGTCGAGCGATAAAGATTGACTGAGAGTCATGTCGACTAGATGATTGAAATACTAATTAGAAGAAAGGATAATTAACATCAGAAGGGAAGAATTGGGAGGGATGGGATTACGATCACGAGGATCCCAGTTTGAACTGTTTTTTATTGTTTTCTTCTATGAACAAGTTTTGAAAAAGATACGAGGGTCACAATGGTCACGAGGGGTGGAATAAATGAGGTACAAGGGGTTTCAAGAGCCACAAAAGAAAAAAAAAGTCCCAACTATTCACTTACGCACCTCACACAAACAACAATCGTTCTTTGACACTTGATCACTCGGTAGCAAATTACCGCTTTTTTCCAGCCATTGTCGTCGCTTCTCAATTTTCTTCACACTGGGAAGGGAGAAAAAACGATAATTATCCCTAGAAGATGCTTTGCAATTTATAATTGCACACGATTTAACCATTTTGCATGAATCAACTCGCACAGACTGTTCAGATCTATTGGAATACGTTTTGGAGCAGCCATAAACAAACAACATTCGCGAGATATTTTCGCGCGAAAAATAAATATTGTTCAACATTGGACAAAAATGCATTTTCATTTTATTTTTAATGCTATTACATTGAGCAGTGATTTCACTCTCAATCTTGGTAATTATTTTCAGTAAAAAAAGAAAGAATTCACCTATTATAAGATAAAAATCACCCCATTAATGAAAGAGTGAGCGGGCCATTGACTATTAAAGAAATAGTACATGAAAAACCATGAATATATTTGCATTTTTTTACTTTTTTTCACATTGTACATGTAATTTCATACGGGGCTAATTATTTTGACTTAAAATATAAATTTCATAACGTTCCCTCCAGCAAAATAAGTCCCAGTGGTGGGAGACTAAAGGAGTTGAGGGGAAGCGTAAGTCGACCGGAACGCCGCTTCTGGCGCTCCGGCGAACTTGTCTCCTGTTTTCTGGCTTCATCAGTGGGACCGCTAATTACCGATGGCGGCGCTCGTTTTCACCAATATGGACGATTTTAGGCTTCCCATATACACGCTAACACAAGTCCAAATTGGGTTGTAATCTGTCTGTGTGCAGCCCAATATCCGCCATTCATAGGTGGCGTTTTGATATTTAGCGTTTCCAATACCTGCTTGTATCATACCTTAGAGGCCTACATCAACTGTGGCGCCATCCCTCCTATGAGGCACTTACTATTTCAGCTTGGGGTCACCTGCCCCTGGAGAACTGAGCCTCTACTTTAGTCAATCCTCTTTGGTAGGGACCGAGGGTATCTCTCTCTGCCTAAACCTGTACAGCTTCCCCCACCACATGCGCTGTCTAGGTATCATATGTCTATGACGCATCATAACTTTGGAGTTTTCTGAAACGTCTTGTATGATAAACAATTATCGAACCAAAACATTAGTGAAAAACTATTAAATTCACGATAGAATCGTATCATGTTATTATAAGGAACTACTGCGTTGACATTAAATGACAAAGTATACTATGCCGTAAAAAATGTGCCAATTTTGAAGTGACAATTAATTCAACAAATAATGGAGTACCACATAGATGATTTGCCCGACGAAATTTTAGAATATATTCTCAATCTCATTCCACCATACAGAAGTTTGAAGGAATGTATGGTTGTCTCTAAACGATGGTCATTGGCGGTGAAACGTAATTATCTGATCAGTTCAGTTTTACTTTTATTTTCGTTATACTTTATTTTCTGGCGGCTGTTATGGATATCTCATTGACTATTTACAACAATATTTTCAATTTTATTTGTGTCCTGATGAATCCATTAAATCTACACAGCCCCATGAGATTATATAGGCGGCACATTGTTCTTTTTAATTGCAAATTCAATGCTGTTATGTCGTCAAGTATTGCAATAAAATAAGTCATTTTCACTTGGGTAGCAGTTTTTTGCGAATACTTTGAAATCAAAAGAAGATGATAAAATTTTCGTAAGCGTCCTCTCGTTTTACAGGGGTGATGGAGCATAAAGAGTCGTACTTTCACAGGTCAGTGGCCTTCGGCTCCTTAGAATGGAATACCAACTTCTCAGATTCAGAACCCCCAGCGATAATCAGTGAACGTTTCTCCCATTCAGCCTGCACTTATCAAAATTCGATGTATGTGTTTGGTGGATGCACGAAAACAAGCACAACCTTCAATGATCTTTGGAAGCTGGATTTAGACACCAGAAAATGGGATCGACCCCTCGCAAGGGGTAACTACCCCTCCCCAAAAGCCTGTGCCTCAATGGTGTACTATAATCACAGTTTCATCCTCTTTGGTGGCTGGTCTCATCCCTCAGCCTATCCACCTTATCAAAGACGGAGATTATTCGACGAACTCCATGTTTATTGCTTGAAAACAAACAGATGGTCTGTAATTGATACATTAGACGGACCTCCTCCAACCTCCGCTCACTCTGCATCTATCCATGGAAACATAATGGTCGTAATTGGAGGCATCAGCAACGACTACAATAGCTCGAACGATATTTGGTGTCTTAATCTGGATCATTACTACTGGTACAAACCAGTTATATCTGATTTGAAACCCCCTCCCAGGTATGGACATTCCCAAATCCATTTAGGGGATAAGCATATTGTGATCTTCGGAGGCTGCACAGGTCCCAGTGCAGCCATGAATGACGTCTGGTTGTTGACAATGGAGGAACCTACGTGGACATGGAGGCAGGTCAACATGCAAGGCTCCAACTGGGCACCTGCAAAAATTTGGTGTCATCAAGCTTGTAAAGTTGGAAATCATGTGGTTGTTTTGAATGGTAATAAACAATCGACCAAGCAAGGTGTTGTAGTATCTAAGGAAGTAAATAAATCACAATTGTTACAACCTCCCAGGAGACGTCAGACTGTTGAACAGAAAGAGCACATAGATGAACATATCAATGAGAGACATGGCAAACTGATGGGTCGAAAAATGCATGTGAGAAGTTCTTCACCGAATAGTTCAATCTATCCTGGCGCTCAACCTCTTGAATTGAAGTCTTTCGCACCAGTGGGAGTGCCTGATGTTGAGGAGAGACGTCGTCAGGCAAATCGTGTGAGGCAGTTAGAGTCACTGAGACGAATGCAGGAGAGAATTCAGAATCAGAGAATTCAGCAGAGACTTGTGAGGAGGAAACCTGATAGATTGGGAATTTTTGTGCTTGACATTGCACAAATTTTGGAAGAATGCGCGGCAACATGGATTTATCATAGTCAGAATGAGTATAATGGTCCTGAGGGACGAATCCTATACTCGTTGGTCCTGGGGCAGAGCGAGTTAATTGTCTTTGGAGGAATTCGGAAGGTTGTTACTACGATACAGGGAGAGACTGATGAGGATGTTTCAGAGGTTTATAACGATATTCATTTCATAAGACCACCGCGGTATGTTCTCTAGGTACCACAATATTTACAAAAAAATCATGTACATTGGATATCAAGGATTTATCAGTGAAGGATGAATAAATTCGAGATATATACATTCGTTTACTTGAATAGAGAATTTGTTATTATCAGGTATTATTTCATATGAAGTTGAAATTTTTACACTTCAATGTGAAAGTTTATCCCCTCCCTCTAAAATGTTGACATATCTTCCAAAAAGCAATGGTGTGAAATTTACTTATCCGGTTTTACCACTCTACAAATACATTGTAAGGTAAGTTTTTCATGGATATCTGTATCTAATCGAGATTGAAATTACAATTGCGCAAAAAAGTGTCGATGAACATCCCGTAATCTTCCATAATTTCTTCGATAATCATATTCCTTTCGAAATAATTAATTAATCATCATTGCCATCCACATTCATTTTCAAGCTTCCAAATACTTGCGAAGGAATAAGCTGTTTCTCGACTGGAACCTCCTCCTCAACCTGTGCCTCATCTTCACTATCTCCATCATCCTCATCTATATCAATATCAATCTCATCTGGATTAGTAACTTGACTCGTTTTGTTGCCTCCTTCCGTTACTCCACGGACAAATGAAATTGTGTCCTTAGGTAGCATAGCCCCAGTCTGCCCCGTTGCAGCAACTTTGCTATCCAACAACTTCATGGCATCCGGGATCTCATGACTTTGAACCGACGTTGCTGTATTCAACATCTGAGCGGACATCATATTAATCTGCGTATTATACATAGCTTGTACACTACGTTTTATCCTCAACATCTCCCTCATCGTGTCTTCATTACCATGTCTAACCTCGAAGTCCTTCCACACCTGCCAAAAATTGGAAGTTACTCGCGGATCACAAATTTGACTGCAGTGGCTATAAATCGCCCTCGCACGATCCACCTCTCCGAGCTTTGTTTCCATGTCAGCGAATCGCAGAGACATCTCCCTAGTGTTTTCCTCATTCAGGACATCAATAGCTTTCTCATAGATCTGACGTGTTTTGGGAATTCCATAGATATCCGCAGCCTTTTCAATGTATATATTAAACATGACGAATTTCTCCTCATTAGGAACTTTCTCTGTGGCCCGCTCATAAACCGACATAACTCGACTCTTCAATCCATGTTCTTCTTCGAATTTAGCATAAAGTTGATAAAATGTCTTTGCATATTTTGGGGGGCAATGCTCCAAGCATTGTTCAAACAAGTCCCTCGTTCTCTCCAACTTCTCACCCCCGTATCTCTGCAGGAACTTCTCAAGATATCTCTTCCAAATATCATAAACATTCGGCCATTTGAACAAAGCGATTCCCTTCTCATACGCTCTAAATGCTTCTTCGAAGTAATTCTTCTCCTCTAAGAACAACCCATAGCTCATAATAATGTGTGGAGTGGCAATTTTCAAGTCAATGATCTTATCGTAAACAGCTTTGCAGGTTCTGAAAGTTCCATAACATTCTTCCAAATCTGCGTAGAGACACCAGACCTTCAGAGATTTATAAAGTCTCATCTGGACTGCCTCAGATTCGTCATGATAAGCCACTCTTCGAGAAGGCATTGCTGTTGCTCGATGCATGAGTTTCAATGCACCATTGAAATTTCCATGATCGATCTCCATCTCTGCCCAGGCACACCAAACAGAAGCTAAATCATCGACTTTTGTGTAGGGAACCCGAGTCGCCTCTTCGAAGATAGCTCTGGCATCATCCAATTGATTATTAGCTTCGTAGAATTTCGCAAATGACACCCAGAGGGTATGAAGTTTTCCAACAGCTAGTTGAGGCTGAACTGTCTGCACTGCCTCCATGTACGTGCTGATTATCTCATGGGGCTGATTCTCGTATAATCTGACACGTTTGTGCCACTCCTGAACATTGTGAGGGTTTTGTCGAAGCATAACAGAATTCAGAAGCAATAATCTCCTATCCATTAAGTGTTCGAACCTGGCTAATCTCAATTCAAGATCAATATCGTCTTCTGGGGTAGGATTTGGATTGTTCGCAGCCTCTTCCATTCGTTTACTGAGGCTAAGCTCTTCAAACTGTGCATAAGCATCGAACACCTGAGTAAAATCTCTGACGGTAGTTACTGTTTGGATTGCTTCTTCATAAATGTCACGTGCTCGTTCGAATAGACCAGAACGTACATAGTAGTCTGCCAAGGCATTCCAAAGGGGTCCTAATTGATCGGTATATCTTCTGAGTCCTCCTCTAATGATTGCGTCGACATTTAAGCTTTTTATCTTCGTTGGGTTCTTGGAGATGAGGTTGCAAAGTTCATTCCATAATTGATGATTCGACTTCCCATGTTTCGAGACGAAGTCATCTTGATTCACGATGTAAGCGAGCTTTACTGCAGCTTCATCGAGTCGTCCGATCGTGACTAAATACTCGATGTAATCCTCGGTGTCTTCAGGGGCTAATTTCAAGTATCTCCTAAAAACCCGGACTGCTGTTTCAGCGATATCGTGTTTGCTGACGAACTCTAGATATAACGGCCAAATCCTGTGGTGTTGGGTGATGGGGAGGGCTCGGAGGGCTCGATCGAATACTTGACGAGTTCTTGTAATATAGCATTGCTCTGTCACGAGACCACAGTATTCTATCCAAATTCTGGGCATCTTGTGCATAAACACGAGGGCCCTTTCGTAGTCATTGTTGACGTCTTCGTACATCTTATCGTCGATGCATTTCGTTTTTAATTGAGTGCGACGATTACAGAGATAGTTATACCAGAGTTTGTAACTGCCTGGAAGTTTCTCCAGTGCTCGGCGGAAGACGACGTTGAGATTTGGAGACTTCGTGTTCTTCAGGTGATCAATATAGCGCTGCCAGTGCTTCATGGAGTAGGGATTGCGGAGCATTTCTTCTTCGTATGGCCAATCATCTTCACTCTAGGATGGATAAGCAATTATTAGATACGAAATGTAGACGAAAAAAGCCTAATTCGAGTTTATTTAAAGACAGTGTCTATTCACACGGTCCACGGTAAATTTCACCGTGGATATAAGGTATATTTTACCGTGGATATACGGTAATTTGTACCGTGGATATAGGGACGATTTTCACCGTAGATATAAAGTAATTTTTTTTTACCGTGCATATAAGGTGAGTGAATGGCGTGCAGTGTTTCCACTTTTTACCGTGGAAGATGGTTTTAAAGATGACAAATGTATCTAAAGATGATGTCTGTTTTCAATTGCAAAGCGCAATTGTGACAACATTGTCCAGTGGGGTCTAGGAGTCTCCCCTGGTTCAAAACCATCTTTAGAGGCACCAGCACACCATTTTTCGAGCCGTTCTTTCATTTGAGCCCAAAAAAACATTCATATCTTGTCTGACATCTAGCAGACATATAGCAGAGATGTCAGACAAGATATGAATGTTTTTTTGGGCTCAAATGAAAGAGCGGAAACACTGCACGCCATTCACTCACCTTATATGCACGGTAAAAAAGAATTACTTTATATCCACGGTAAGAATTACCTTTTATCCACGGTAAAAAAATGGGCCTAACGTACCCCACTGCTTACCTTATATCCACGGTAGAAATTACCGTATATCCACGGTAAAATATACCCTATATCCGCGGTAAAATTTACCGTGGACCGTGTGAATAGACACTGCCTTTAACTTCCCCCTAACCTGGAAAAGGTCATTATCTCATAAGAATCTGTTATTTTGACACTTTTAATTAATTATTATCAATTACACTAAACTGCCAGTTGAGCGCAAACTGGACCAGAATGTTTCTAATTATATTAACTTCGGTTTAGGATTTATTTGAAATTTTAATCTTCAAAATTTGAGTAATGTTTATACTACTTTAAGTGCAGTTGTAAGACATTCCACGGGAAGAATTCTTGGATATTTGAAAAATTTCTTAGAAATTACTCGCCACAAAGTCAATATATTATCAAATACTTTGTAATATTAAATAGAGATTAAAGAATTCAAGGAGAAAAACGCAAAATAATTGAATTTTTTTGACTTACGATAACATAAGTGTTGCCCCTAGAATCAATTTTCTCACTCATTGTTGAGATAATTTTTTCTACATGCGAAACTAACACATTAACAATAGTATAAAACTCAAAATACCAGTTTTATAATACCAGTTTGTTTTATTCATTAACTTTGTAAAACTTCTCCAACAATCTATATAGGGCAATATGAGCAAACAGGATCGACTGAAGTATTATAAGTAAAACTGGCTAAAGAGTTTCACTGGGAATTGTAGGTTATGCATTGAACTCCCATTCTCCCACCCCTCATCCCAGAACAATCTCGCCAGTCCTACAGTAGAGGCTCAGTTCTAGGGCTTCAGGTGACCCCAAGCCAGAATTTGTATCACCCCATGGGAGGGATGGCGCCACGGTCGATCGTCTATAATCATAGACGTATTAAACCTAGACTCATAGCAGCAAAGAGGATAGACTAAAGTATTGGCGATGCCAAAAGTGATTTTTCGCCCTCTACTGAGGGTTTCTATAACTAGCCTATGGCGGAGCCTACCAGGTGGTTGGGCGCCGGAATGTATGGTTATACGAAATTAAGATCTTTGCCTCCCATTACCCTATCATTATTGGACTTTAGTAAATATGAATATCAATCCAAAGTTCAATTTGACATTTTGTGATATTCGAGACTTACAAGAAGATACTAGGAGACCAATTCAAGCAGGAGAGGAGGTATTATTAGCTGAACACATTCTCATCTGGGGTGTCACAAGTTATAAACATAATTACGTAGAAATTGTATCAGCTTGTCGTCAATCGTCACATTGGAATAATTACCACGAAATAACTATAAAAATTCTGTTTGAGGAAAATAAGAGGAAAATAATTAGCAAATGTACTTGTCTAGCTGGCTGGGGTGAAAAATGTAAACACATTTTTCGACACTTCTATATATTTATCGGTGGGGAAAGTAGTTTTTTTTTGTTTTTGATCGTTTTATCTAGTCCAATACATTTACTAATCGTCACTCATATTCGAGTAGACGCAATCTGCATTTTAAATATTGGATTTATCTAGGGTTCGAGTTGATAGATTGGAGATGTTGAGCTGTACAGACTTGAAACAGCAATGGAGCAACTTGAAATCAAATGCTGATTTACCCCAGAATCAGGTAGTGAATTTGGAGGAATTTTATTGCATGAAGGTGGAGAAGGTAGAAAAGAGAATGATCCAAACTCCCAGATTTTTTTTTTTAATACATTGATGACAGGTAGGGAAATTGTGAAAGCTCAAATTTGATTTATCTTTAATTTTACAGTTTGGCACACAGCAGACTCTTCGATCATTTTTTTATAAACATTTGTAGTCATTTTTATGAGAAAAATGAAGTTCACTTTGTTTTGATGTGAAGTTGGTCACAAAATAGAACGTAACGTTGGCTATTTCGCCTTAGAGTAGTTCCGAATCAGTACGTTTTTCTGGGTATAGCGCTGGAATCACTTTTGGCATCGCCAATACCAGCGCTATGCCGGATACAAACAGAGTTTGCACAAATTTTTCCGGCCCCTATATTCTCTGCTTGTACGCTCCCTGCCTTACTTACAGGTACGTACTCTGGATTAGTTCACGCGCCAATGCTGCGAAATTTTGCGGTTGAAAAGTTTCCACATAAACGCTGGCAATCTCCCCTATAATCTCTGCTCAGGGCAGAAATTATAGGGGAGATTGCCAGCGCTGATTAAAAAAAAAAAATTCTAAGAGATTGAGAATTTAGAGAGAAAAAATTTCCGCTTCACCCAGCCGGGAATCGAACCGGGGTCTCCCAGATATGCGCCGGGCATTCTTACCGACTAAGTTACCGGGAACCACAGAAATTCACTCTTAAATTCACCTCAAACACCGCCTAACCAGAATTAGAATTTAGAGAAAAAATTTCCGCTTCACCCAGCCGGGAATCGAACCGGGGTCTCCCAGATATGCGCCGGGCATTCTTACCGACTAAGTTACCGGGAACCACAGAAATTCACTCTTAAATTCACCTCAAACACCGCCTAACCAGAATTAGAATTTAGAGAAAAAATTTCCGCTTCACCCAGCCGGGGATCGAATCCGGGTCTCCCAGATACGTGCCGGGGACTCTTACCGACTCAGCCCAGCGATGATTGTAAGTTTTCTGCTCAGGGCAGAAATTATAGGGGAGATTGCCAGCGCTTATGGAGAAGCCTCAACCGCAAAATTTCGTAGCGGTGGCGTGTGAACCAATTTTGCGGCCGTACCTGTGAGTAAGGCAGGGAGCGGCAAGACGCCGAGGACGTACCTGTGAGTAAAACAGGGAGTGTATGAGAGTGTCGATAACGGCGTAGAGTGGGGGAAAGCGCCTATGTCGGGAGAATAGCAGGGCTGGCCAAGTCGTGATGAGTATCCCAACGACGTTGAGGGAAATCTTCCGGTTTTAAACGCCGACTGACCCTGGAATTATGCCCACAATATGAAAATCAATTTTTCCTCCCCTAATTGAGATGGAGAGATGGAACGAACGCCAATCGATTGACAATTGAATTCTCCATGAATTGACAGCGGATCCATTTCTAAACCTCAATTAGGAGAGGAGAAATACATTTTCGAAGCACGGAGTGACTGCGGCCAAGGTCTTCCCATTAAAAAATCAATTTCTCCCCCCACTAATTGAGAAGAAAGAATGAAACCGATGCCGATCAATCGACAATTATATTTTCAATAAATGCCAGCGGTTTCATTTCTTCATCTCAGTTAGGAGCGGAGGAATGAATTTTCAAAAGCGCGGAGTAACCACGAACGGTTCTCCGGCGTCGAGCGAGCCCGGCGGGGCTCCCCCGATTAGAAAATTCATTTCTCCTCCCCTAATTAAGATGAAAGAATGAAACTGATGCCGATCGATCGAGATTTAAATTCTCAATGAATGACAGCGGTTTCATTCCTTAATCTCAAGTAGGAGCGAAAGAATGAATTTTCAAAAGTGCAGAGAAACCCCGAACGGCTCTCCGACGTCGAGTGAGCTCGGAGGGGCTCCCCCGATTGGAAAATTCATTTCTCCCCCCCTAATTAAGATGAAGGAATGAAACCGATGCCGATCGATTGAGAATTAAATTCTCAATAAATGACAGCGGATTCATTCCTTAATCTCAAGTAGGAGCGGAGGAATGAATTTTCAAAAGCGCGGGGAAACCCCGAAAAGCTCTCCCACGTCGAGTGAGCCCGGAGGGACTCCCCTGATTGGAAGATTCATTTCTCCCCCCCTAATTAAGATGAAGGAATGAAACCGATGCCGATCGATTGAGAATTAAATTCTCAATAAATGACAGCGGATTCATTCCTTAATCTCAAGTAGGAGCGGAGGAATGAATTTTCAAAAGCGCGGGGAAACCCCGAAAAGCTCTCCCACGTCGAGTGAGCCCGGAGGGACTCCCCTGATTGGAAGATTCATTTCTCCCCCCCTAATTAAGATGAAGGAATGAAACCGATGCCGATCGATTGAGAATTAAATTCTCAATAAATGACAGCGGATTCATTCCTTAATCTCAAGTAGGAGCGGAGGAATGAATTTTCAAAAGCGCGGGGAAACCCCGAAAAGCTCTCCCACGTCGAGTGAGCCCGGAGGGACTCCCCTGATTGGAAGATTCATTTCTCCCCCCCCCCCTATTTGCGAAGAAGAAATGAAATTAACATCTATCGATCAAGAATTATATTCTCAATGAATGACAGCGGTTTCATTCCTTAATCTCAAGTAGGAGCGGAGGAATGAATTTTCAAAAGCGCGGGGAAACCCCGAAAAGCTCTCCCACGTCGAGTGAGCCCGGAGGGACTCCCCTGATTGGAAGATTCATTTCTCCCCCCCCCCCTATTTGCGAAGAAGAAATGAAATTAACATCTATCGATCAAGAATTATATTCTCAATGAATGACAGCGGTTTCATTCCTTAATCTCAAGTAGGAGCGGAGGAATGAATTTTCAAAAGCGCGGGGAAACCCCGAAAAGCTCTCCCACGTCGAGTGAGCCCGGAGGGACTCCCCTGATTGGAAGATTCATTTCTCCCCCCCCCCCTATTTGCGAAGAAGAAATGAAATTAACATCTATCGATCAAGAATTATATTCTCAATGAATGACAGCGGTTTCATTCCTTAATCTCTATTAAGAGAGGAGGAATGAATTTTCAAAGCGCGCAGTAACTCCGGACAAGTTCTTCTCATTCAAAAATTAATTTCTCCCCTCCCTAATTGAGATGAAGGAATCAAACCAAAGCCTACCAATCGACAATTGTATTTTTAATAAATCACATCGGTTTCATCTCTTAATCTCAGTTAGGAGCGGAGGAATGAATTTTCAAAACCGCGAAGTAACAACGAACGGCTCTCCGACGTCGAGTGAGTCCGGAGGGGCTCCCCTGATTGGAAGATTCATTTCTCCCCCCCCCCCCCCAATTGTGAAGAAGGAATGAAAGCAACTTCTATCGATCGAGATAGTTATTTTCATCACAAGGTCCACAAAGTATTTTCTGACGAATGTGGCTTTGTAATGTGGCTTTTCTATAATCATATTCGTCAGAAAATACTTTTGGACCGTGTGATGAATGCAATTTTTCGTCAGAAGGCCCCTAAACTGCGATCAAACCGAGCGAAGCGAGGTTAGAATCGCGGTTTACCGGGTCTTCTCACGAAAATTATATTCTCAATCAATGACAGCGGTTTCATTCCCTAATCTCTATTAGGAGAGGAGGAATGATTGTTCAAAGCGCGCAGTAACTCCAGACAAGTTCTTCTCACCCAAAAATCAATTTCTCCTCACCCTAATTGAGATAAAGGAATGAAACCAAAGCCTGCCGCTCGAGAATTGTATTTTTAATAAATGCCAGCGGTTTCATTTCTTAATCTCAGTTAGAAGAGGAGGAATGAATTTTCAAAAGCGCGGAGTAACCCCGAACGGTTCTCCGGCGTCGAGTGAGCCCGGAGGGGCTCCTCCGATTGGAAAATTCATTTCTCCCCCCCCCCCTAATAGAGATTAAGGAATGAAGCCACTGTCATTTATTGAGAATATGATTCTCGATCGATAGATGTTGATTTAATTCCTTTTTCGCAATTAGGGGCAGGGGCGGGGTTTCTCCGCGCTTTTGAAAATTCATTCCTCCGCTCCTACTTGAGATTGAAGAATGAAACCGCTGTCATTTATTCAGAATTTAATTCTCGATCGGTCGGCATCGGCTGCATTCCTTCATCTCAAATAGGGGGGGAGAAATGAATTTTCCAATCGGGGGAGCCCCTTAGGGCGCACTCGACACCGGAGAACCGTTCGTGGTTACTCCGCGCTTTTGAAAATTCATTCCTCCGCTCCTAACTGAGATTAAGAAATGAAACCAGTGTCATTTATTAAAGATACAATTCTCGATCGGTAGGCTTCGGTTCCATTCCTTCATCTCAATTAGGGAGGGGAGTGTGACGTGTGGAGATATTCACACGTCGATTTTATTCAATTAATATTTTCTAGATAGAAAAAGTCCCAAATGCTCAATAAGCAGTCTCGCGGTGACACCTGAGTTCAGCTTCTCAGAATGGAGCTGTTTGATTGTCTTAGCCATTGTCAGTGATGGACATATGGCCGTGTTAGTTAGAAAAACCGTGAGAACACTTATTTAGCATTTTCGGCCAGCAACGACTTTGAAGCTCTGGAATAGGGCAGAGTACGGCAGGAGTTGAAGATGGACGGACGTCCTCTCCTAGCCAAAAATCTATAGTAGATCCGCGTCGAAACCGAACCCATTTAACAGTTGATTTTATACTTTACCTATCTATTCAATATACTGTCAATTATTAATGTAACAGTGGTGCTCGATTGTTTTATACGAAGAATACCTAATCAAATCCTATCCTAGTCGTGTCACGTTAGATCTTGAGAGAAATCCGCGTGAGCTCTGACCGTAGCTAGTTGAGCAAAAGTTTTTGAGTCGACTGGTGACTCAATTAAGGGAGGTAGAAAACCTCTCACGTCACAGGAGAAATTAATTTTTGAATGAGAAGAACTTGTCCCGAGTTACTGCGCGCTTTGAAAATTCATTCCTCCTCTCCTAATAGAGATTAAGGAATGAAACCGCTATCATTTATTGAGAATATAATTCTCGATCGATAGATGTTAATTTCATTTCTTTCTCCGCGCTTTTGAAAATTCATTCCTCCGCTCCTACTTGAAATTAAGGAATGAAACCGCTGTCATTTATTGAGAATTTAATTCTCGATCGACCGGCATTGGTTTCATTCCTTCATCTTAATTAGGGGGGAAGAAATGAATTTTCCAATTGGGGGAGCCCCTCCGGACTCACTCGACACCGGCGAACCGTTCGTGGTTACTCCGCGCTTTTGAAAATTCATTCCTCCGCTCCTAACTGAGATTAAGAAATGAAACCGATGTCATTTATTAAAAATAAAATTCTCGATCGGTAGGCTTTGGTTTCATTCCTTCATCTTAATTAGGGAGGGGAGAAATTAATTTTTGAATGAGAAGAACTTGTCCGGAGTTACTGCACGCTTTGAAAATTCATTCCTCCTCTCCTAATAGAGATTAAGGAATGAAACCGCTATCATTTATTGAGAATATAATTCTCGATCGATAGATGTTAATTTCATTTCTTTCTCCGCGCTTTTGAAAATTCATTCCTCCGCTCCTACTTGAAATTAAGGAATGAAACCGCTGTCATTTATTGAGAATTTAATTCTCTATCGATCGGCATCGGTTTCATTCCTTCATCTTCATTAGGGGGGGAGAAATGAATTTTCTAATCGGGAAAGCCCCTCCGGGCTCACTCGACGTCGGAAAGCCGTTCGGGGTTTCTCCGCGCTTTTGAACATTCATTCCTCCGTTCCTAACTGAGATTAAGAAATGACACCGATGTCATTTATTAAAAATATAATTCTTAATCGGTAAGCTTTGGTTTCATTACTTCATCTCAATTAGGGAGGGGAGAAATTAATTTTTGAATGAGAAGAACTTGTCCCGAGTTACTGCGCGCTTTGAAAATTCATTCCTCCTCTCCTAATAGAGATTAAGGAATGAAACCGCTATCATTTATTGAGAATATAATTCTCGATCGATAGATGTTAATTTCATTTCTTTCTCCGCGCTTTTGAAAATTCATTCCTCCGCTCCTAATAGAGATTAAGGAATGAAACCGCTATCATTTATTGAGAATATAATTCTCGATCGATAGATGTTAATTTCATTTCTTTCTCCGCGCTTTTGAAAATTCATTCCTCCGCTCCTAATAGAGATTAAGGAATGAAACCGCTATCATTTATTGAGAATATAATTCTCGATCGATAGATGTTAATTTCATTTCTTTCTCCGCGCTTTTGAAAATTCATTCCTCCGCTCCTAATAGAGATTAAGGAATGAAACCGCTATCATTTATTGAGAATATAATTCTCGATCGATAGATGTTAATTTCATTTCTTTCTCCGCGCTTTTGAAAATTCATTCCTCCGCTCCTACTTGAAATTAAGGAATGAAACCGCTGTCATTTATTGAGAATTTAATTCTCGATCGACCGGCATTGGTTTCATTCCTTCATCTTAATTAGGGGGGAAGAAATGAATTTTCCAATTGGGGGAGCCCCTCCGGACTCACTCGACACCGGCGAACCGTTCGTGGTTACTCCGCGCTTTTGAAAATTCATTCCTCCGCTCCTACTTGAAATTAAGGAATGAAACCGCTGTCATTTATTGAGAATTTAATTCTCGATCGACCGGCATTGGTTTCATTCCTTCATCTTAATTAGGGGGGAAGAAATGAATTTTCCAATTGGGGGAGCCCCTCCGGACTCACTCGACACCGGCGAACCGTTCGTGGTTACTCCGCGCTTTTGAAAATTCATTCCTCCGCTCCTACTTGAGATTAAGGAATGAAACCGCTGTCATTTATTGAGAATATAATTCCCCATCGATAGATATTGCTTTCATTCCTTCATCGCAATTAGGGGGGGAGAAATGAATTTTCCAATCGGCGGGGCCCCTCCGGAGAGCCGTTCGGGGTTACTCCGCGGTTTTGAAAATTCATTCCTCCGCTCCTACTTGAGATTAAGGAATGAAACCGCTGTCATTTATTGAGAATATAATTCCCCATCGATAGATATTGCTTTCATTCCTTCATCGCAATTAGGGGGGGAGAAATGAATTTTCCAATCGGCGGGGCCCCTCCGGAGAGCCGTTCGGGGTTACTCCGCGGTTTTGAAAATTCATTCCTCCGCTCCTACTTGAGATTAAGGAATGAAACCGCTGGCATTTATTGAAAATATAATTCTCGATCGATCGGAAACGGTTTCATTCCTTCTCAATTAGTGGGGGGAAAAATCGATTTTTTAATGGGAAGAACTTCGCCGCAGTCACTTCGTACTTCGAAAATGTATTTCTCCTCTTCTAATTGAGGTCTAGAAATGGATCCGCTGTCAATTCATGGAGAATTCAATTCTCAATCGATTGGTGTTCGTTCCATCTCTCCATCTCAATTAGGGAAGGAAAAATTGATTTTCATATTGAGGCCATAATTCCAGGGTCAGTCGGCGTTTAAAACCGGAAGGTTTCCCTCAACGTCGTTGGCATATACTGGCGACAATATGAGAGTGATCTTTCCATCTAACCCCTACTTCCCCCACCACCGACGCGCGCATGCGCGGTGGGACGGTGGTGTATCCCTCCGCGTACGGCGTGTTCAAAATACATGAAAAATAATTTCCTGTTTTGTTTTTTTCGTTTTTGATGAAAAAACAATGAATTGATAACAAAATTATGAGGAAATACGTGAAAATTAATACTTAATAAATTAATAATAGTAATTGACTTGTCTAATTCTCCAACAGTTGACCANTCACGACTTGGCCAGCCCTGCGATTCCCCCCACATAGGCGCTTTCCCCCACTCTACGCCGTTATCGACACTCTCATACGCTCCCTGTTTTACTCACAGGTACGTCCTCGGCGTCTTGCCGCTCCCTGCATTACTCACAGGTACGGCCGCAAAATTAGTTCACGCGCCATCGCTACGAAATTTTGCGGTTGAAGCTTCTCCATAAGCGCTGGCCATGAAGAATAGGGACCAGGAGAGGCCGAACTGGGCAGCATTCCCCCACTACTGCTATTCAGAAAAGCGATTGAAGCACCACCTATAAAACACTTCATTACCCCGAGTATGGTCTCGGACCGGAAAACGCTAGTTCGGCCTCCTGGTCTCTATTCTTCATGGCGCTGGCAATCTCCCCTATAATCTCTGCCCAGAGCCTCTAATTTAGTCTATCCACTTTGCTGAGTTTCCTGGGCGTGAGCGCTGCATCTCGGTTCTTGGATGAATCAGCAATCAGTAAAAGGAGTGGTGAAACCTGTAATTGAGAAAAGTAAATAATTAAAATGTCGAGAATTGACGATAAGAAGGATATGGGCACAGGGTTTCGTAAAATTGACGTTGATGAATTTAGCGAGAATAATTTTAAAGAGGAGGAGGCGGATGGGGGAACAACTGGACCAACCGGCCCCGATGAAAATGAAATCATCTCACTACTTAGCCAATATCCTTTTTCAACTATGAATTCCATAGATCGTAAATATTTAATGATGTTGCTCGATGTGTTTAACGCGTAGTTTTTCGAAGGTATTTCCTTAATCAATGTACACAGGAAAACACTCAGAAGCACTGATTTATGCTCTCAGATCGGCTCCACTCGAGTGTAAAAATCAGCAAGTGAAGGTAAATATTTTGAAGTTCAAGTAGGATTTTTATTTTCAATTTTCGGCCGGTCATTTTAATAGTAAAGTGGAACAGCGAATTTAACAACTTTAACATAACGAATTCTATAACTTTTGGAATATCTTAATAAGAAGGCATATTCAATATCAAGAAACACATTTTGTAGATAATATTGTGGATGACTAGAAAAATCTTCGGGCATACCTATCTACACCTATTAGTTTAAGAGGTTTTTTCCAAATCAATCTGCATGAAACTGGTGTATTCAGTCAGGTTACTGTTGAAATATCAGACGCGGAAAGAACTTAGTACCCCTGATAGACATTTGATTTTCTTCTCATCAAACTCACAAAATCCCAAGGAGGTATAACATTTCCCAATTGAGTTCTATCGAAAGAATCATCATAATTCCCCCCCCCCCCGCCCAGATTTCTAGAATTCCAAATAATTTCTCTGACTGTGTATTAATACATTTTTTTCATTTGTTTATTGTTAATGATTAGGATCAGGCAAGGAATGTGACACAAAAGGTTCTGCTCAGTATAAAATCCCACCAAATGGACGAAATCCTAACACAACTAGACAGAGATCTAATGGATGTGTTGATGAAATACATTTATCGTGGTTTTGAAATACCCTCGAAGGACAGCAGTTCCCACCTACTCACCTGGCACGAAAAAGTATATAATATCAATGGAATTGGTAGTATTGTAAGAGTGTTAACTGATAGTAAACGCGCATAACGCAGTGGATAGGATCGTCTTAATGGCTGTCATAATAAAAAATCTTGAAATTTACAATGAAAACGTTTCTCATCGTAATGGAGGAACAATTGAGTTTCTTACAATTTTAGTCAACGTTACTTTTTTCTTTTATTATCATATAGGTATAATATATATAATTTTTTAAACAAAGAATACAATAAATGATAACATGACGACGTAATAAGGGAAAGTACAAATCAATAATTCTTTCTAGATACCCTGAACAGTTAATATTAATAAAAGATGAAAAAATTCTCCACAAGACTTCGACTATAAAGAGTCAGAATGAGCGATGAATTTCATGGGAAAATCGTCGAAGGTTTATCATTCCTGAGGACAGGAAGTTTGTTGATTCAGCAGTATAATGATACAATATAAGCTAATTTCTCAAACTAGCTTTTGCAGAATACTCTAGAATTAACGAAATAATAAAATTTTGGTAAGGGCGTTTGTTATAGTTCTGAATGAATCACGGAAAAATTCTCATAGAAATTTCGCTATCTGACTCAGATTCAGAAATATTCATCAAAACTTCAACCTGAAGTTTAATTGACTTATCTCATTTGAACACTTATTGAACAGTTGATAATAAAAAAAAAGTTTTACTCGCATTTGTTCTTTACAGTGATCATGATCATGTTGGTTTGTCGAATAAGGAAGAGGGCACTGATGAACACGGCTTTTGCTCTGCAAATGATTAAATTTGGGCACTAATTAATATTCACTCTAGGTTTTCAAAATTTTCGGGCAGTTTTGCTCTGCGAAAATCTTTGAATAAAATAGGTTTATGGATTCCCTCTAAACCCACTAGTTTCAAAGATCTTCGCTACATAATAAATCGTATTGTGAGTGTTACCCATCGACACTTACTGTCCTTCTTTGAAATACTCCTTCAATGTATTACTGAACCGTTTGCTGTATTTGACAAATTCCCTTTTTCTTTGATCCAGCGCCTGTTTCCCTGCTATCCCTGGTATAAATGCAGTCACCTCGTTCACAGCGTCTAGTAGTTTCTTAATAGCACTTGCGATCTCCCTGGAATAATTAAAACCCCGTTAACAATATTCATTTTTATGGATGAATGAATTTCTCGGTCTACTCACTTGATAGTTTCTAAAAATGTTTTACGATCTGTTATTTCATCTGGGATTCTGCTCAATATTCGCTTCAACGCAGTTGATTTACGATTCAACTCCTGAAATGCGTCTTCTGATCTTCCTGAGCGGTACTCAATAGCTAGAACATAAGACAAAAAAAATGAGAATTGCGCTCCAACAAATATCACATAGGATGAATGTCATTAATTACTATCCGATTTGAGTCTCGATTGTAAACACATCTTACGTGGTAAATGTAAACGCCTTTCTTTATTTCAACCATGACTCTGTACTTTCCACCCGCACCTAACCGCCACAAAAAAAAATTCAGAAGTGTAGATTTGCTGAGAAATTTGCTCAATCTTTGGAAAAAAAAGTTGTCAAATTTTTTTGTTTTTTATGTCATGATCAAGTTTATCGTGAAAATCACGAAAAGAAACTTTAAAACGTCCATTTCATCGTGATCCCTACGTTTTATTCAATTTTTCTCCTCATCGTAAAAATCCGGAAATTTTCGATTCGAAATAGAAACCCTCTTTTGGTGCTGTAAAAAACTTAGGGTTGTAGCAGGGGGAAAAGAAAAAAAAATTTTCTTGGAAGTCAGTTTTTTGCAATATCTTGGAATTGAAACGAGATATCGAATTTTTCGTAAAACCTTTTTTTCTAGAGTAAAACAATATCTACAAAAAATGTTATGATGAAAACTTCGTTATCTCCCTCCAATTAGGAGATATTCATCAAAAAATCGCCTGAAAATTGAGTTACTATAGTATATTGTGTTACTAGTGCGCAAAGTACCACTTTTTCACACGTACGTGTAAAACATCCTATTTTTTGAGGTACCTGCCGAGTTCACTGTTCGGAACGGTAGTGGGAGTTTGGAATGTGGTTGTTTTGTGCACGAGTAAAACTTCGCTTTACACACTCGAAATGCATTTTTCATCACGCTGTGTGTAAAGTGACATTTTACGCACGCTCCGCGTGCGCAAAACCCCACTTTCCACACATTGTGATGAAAAATAGGGTTCGATACTCGCGGGAAAAGTATTTTTATACTCGTGGGATTATATCAATCGCTTTCGGCTCGTGCTATAAACCTCCCACGAGCCCAAAACACTTTCCCGCAATCGTATCGAAATATACTATTACGCACGCTCGTGAACTTTACGCACACCGTGCAGAAAGCAACTGCTTTACACCCACAAAACCGTTTCGAAAAGTGCACTTTTGAGGCAAGCATCACAAATATCCGTTTTTGGGAGTTCCGTTTGAACCTTTCTAGTAATAAGATGTGTTTCGGACTCACTCCGTAAACACTAGCAGTAACACTAGCTTACTGACACATCGTTCGATTCAAATAGGAATAACTGTCAATGAGTTTAGCCCATCTAGGGCCACTCTTGATTAGTTTTCACTGCATTTCTTCCCATCCACTGTGGAAGAAATAAAGGATCCGACAAAAAGTAATAACGCAAACGGGACATTTCATGTCAACTCAGCCACCCCGGATTTTTTTTTTGTCTAGAAAAAATGATTTGATTGCCGCATTTCGAACTACTATATATAAAAAGTATTCCGGCCAAATTTCATTGCCTCATGATTTTTTGTTTCTGAGATAATGACTACCAAACTTTAATTTTTCAAAAATTCATAACTTTTGTATGGCGCATCCGATTGGAACAAATAAAAAAAGAAAATTTTTGTTTTCGTTCATACTTTCAGGAAAAAAATACTCCATAGGCGTGAAGAAGCTTCTACACCTATTTTTCGATGAATTTTTAGGTTTTTATTTGTCTTCGGCTCCAGGTTTTTATTTGTCTCCGTCCGGTATTCGACTGGAATATTTTTTTTCTGATAGAGGACGTCCATATATGATGTAAAAAAAATAGGCCAACATGGGAGAGACAACCAGTGCACCGAAGAAAATTTTTGTTTCCTAAATTTTCGTGTTTTTCCGCTTTCTAGAGGAGCTGCCTCGTCTTTATTAAGACACTGATATTTCAATCCATACCTTTGATGAATATGAGTTAGGAAAGAGATTCATCACGATAGAAAAGAGAAACAATGCGTCGGGAAAAAATTTTTCTCAAAATTTTTGAGTTTTTTCGCTATCTATGATAGCTATCCAAAGAAACAAACGTGTCAATCAATATTTTTTGCTCATAACGATGAAAAGGAAAGCCATCACCGGAGAGACAAGCAGTACACGAGAAAAATGTGATTCCCTCGCAATTTTCTTATTTTTTCTCCTTTTCTCTTTTTCGTCTTCTTTTCAACCTTTTTTTGCTTCTTTCACCTTTCAATCGACAGTTTTCCCTTCTGCTAGATGGGAGGGACTACCAACAACATTATAAACCTTTTTCGAAAGACAAAGTACTCATCCAAAGAAGTGCGAAACATGGAAAAACAAGTTTTATTTTACTGCAACGACTTTTTCACATTTTTACAATAAGAGGTTATTATTTACTGTCTCCAACTACCACTTGCCCAATTGTACTGATTTACTATACATCTATTCATCATGATTACTGTTTTCTAAGTGCTTTCCGTTTTGTTGTTGTTGTTTGTTTTCGTTTCGGAAAAACTTCTTGGTTTTCTGCAGTCGAATATCGTTTCATTAACAATTGGTGTTTTTGAATGGCTGGAATAGCTTTGGCACTATTAAATCTTTCCCTCAATTCAGTTTTTATATTATCATGTTCGTCCTTGGTGAAAAACAACACATCAATTCCTTTGAAATTCTCTTTTGACCATTGAAACAATGCATCTGGCGTCAGAATGGGTTCACCATGGACGATTTGCAAGCTTCTACGTCTCGCTTCTCTTTTGAAAACAGTACCCACACCGTCACAAGCTCCTTTACCGTGTGTGGTTGGATGGAAATGGGCCTCTGCATCTATTCCAAAATCAGTCTTGTGATGCAGAAGATTAGCCATTTGGTAACGATTCTTGTAATGCTGTGTGGCTCCATCGGTGACATAGATGATTCTCTCGACATCTTTGCAGTTATTCTTCACATGTTGTATTAGAATTTTCTGTACCAAGTAAACAGCTGCGGTATCGTGAGTAGTACTATCTGACAAAACAACTAAACTCCGATGCTGGATCTCGTTTCCTTCGCGATAATAGTAAACAACGGGATGGACTGTACATTGGTCATTGTTGTAGTGAAAGGATTGTGCAGCATCTTGAGCCACAAAGGCATAATTTTCTGAGAAATCACAGTGCACTAGTACTTCGTCGTTATTCAAACTCTCTTTTCGATCTTTAACAAAACCTGATTGTTCTTTAGCGATGAAGTGATGGGGTTTTAATACTTTTAATCGTTCGACAAGAAGATCGACGAAGTCATCCATCGCAAGCGTTTGTGTCTGCAAGGTACACCTGTCAGTAGTTTGCCACACGCGAAATTGGATAGTTTCGACAACAGAATCAGAAAGGAGCTTCTTCAATTCACATGAGAAGGGTTTCACCCCAGGGCAGTCGTTACATTCATCCAGATAACAGGCCGGGGTTGGATTTGTACACATCAGTTGTGCTAGACAATCTTTGTAATCCTTGAGTGGGCAGGGGGAATCTTTAGTTAGAGTGGCAATGTTGATGGCTTCGAGCATTAATTTGCAATTTTAATGATACGTGCAAACACATACGACGTGAGTGCCATTTGCTCCCGCCAGTACACATTGTTTTGGTCTCAGCTCAGCGAACTTACTGAAACCAACCAAAGCCTCTGGATGAGTATTTTTGTACTTCCTATGAAAGTGTTTCAGATTTTCTAGTATCATTTGCTTTTGCTCTACTTTCTTCTCTCCATTGATTTTGACGGATACTTTATCTTTCGCCCCTCGCATGACACGACTATTCTCTAGATAAAACTTGTGTACTTTCTCGACCGTTTGTTTTGGAAGTGAATGGCAATTGGTGAGGGAAATACTCCTTTGATTTCTCTCAATTTTTTGGCTCTTGACGCCATGTATCTCGTAATGCCGAATTCAGAAGCGATTTCCCGCTCGCTGCACGACTGTGGAACAACCGTCAAGATTTGCAAGCGCTCACCGTACTTTTCCAGATCATTGAATTTTTTCTTCAAACCATCCAGCATTTCTTCTAATTCTATTTCTCTCGAAGATCGATAGCGCTTTGATAAAGAAGGATCAGCGTCACTTTGGTCATCTTCCGCATCAGAATGCATGGGGGAACTGGAGAATTCAGATACATTGTCCGCTTCTTCATCGATTGAAATGCCGGAATCGTCGAGGTGGAAAGACCGACCTGATCTCAGAGAACTGTTCATTATATCTGGGCTTGGTTCGGGTGTTTCGGCTTGGGGCTTTCATATCTCGGGTGGGGTATCCGAACATCGAAGTTGTATATCAGGAAGATTCACCATTGAAACGGATGGAATCACATAATTCGAGGCCATCTTCCGGCACTGGCCACAGATTTTCACAGACTTTGGTAGAAAGGGAAACTTCTTGTGTATTGCCGAGGAAATGGGCCGCAAATCCAAACCATTGTGTCCCTTCTGACCAGGAATCCGCATCGGATTCGCACACCTATCACTTCGCGGCATTCTATGAAATGCAAAATTATCAAATCCAATCCAAAATTATCCGGGAAATGAGGATTATTCCAATAGGTAACGTGAAAACTGCTTACCTCGATACAACAGACAGAAAAATGCGAATCGATTCGCAAGGAATTGTACAACGATGAAAACTCAATGAGAAAGTTGAAGTTTTCACTAAAACTAGAGCCTCAGGAAAAACTGATCATATTAAATCAATGAATTGATTCTTTTTGTTTTCTTTTCTCATTTGTTTGGTCATGATTAGGCGAACTTCCGATGATGATGACACAGTATAGCTCTCATAGAAAGCGAAAATACGCAAAAATTTTGAAGATATTTTCTTTCCCGTCGCATTCTTTCTCTTTTCAATCGTGATGCATCTCTTTTCTAACTCATATTCATCAAAGGTATGGATTGAAATATCAATTTCTCAATAAAAACAAGGCAGCTCTCCTAGAAGGCGTAAAAACACGAAAATTTAGAAAACAAAAATTTTCTCTGGTACACTGGTGGTCTCTTCCACGATGGCGTATTTTTTTTACATCATATATGGACGTCCCCTATGAGAAAAAAAATATTCCAGTCAAATACCGGACGGCCCTAGAATCGAAAAAAAATAAAAACGTAAAAATTCATCGAAATTTAGGTGTAGAAGCTTCTTCACACCTATGGAATATTTTTTTCCCGAAAGTATGAACGAAAACAAAAATTTTCTTTTTTTATTTGTTCGAATCGGATGCGCCATTCAAAAGTTATGAATTTTTGAAAATTTAAAGTTTGGTAGTCATTATCTCAGAAACAAAAAATCATGAGACAATGAAATTTGGCAGGAATACTGCCTATATGTAGTAGTTCGAAATGCGGCAATCAAATCATTTTTTCTAGACAAAAAAAAATCCGGGGTGGCTGAGTTGACATGGAATGTTCCATATAACTCCCTACATTTGAGAAGAAACACCTAAATCTTATGACAACAGGTTGGAAATTCATTTTACTTCATCATTTACTTGGTTTCTCTGTCGTGGGGACTTCTTCAGTCGCGATATATGCGTGGAAAACCATTTCCCACCAGTCAAATCACTAATTCAAATAGGAATGCAATGTAGATAAGATATTCTCAATAGCCTAAATTATCCATGAATATTTTGATTTTGTCAATAGCTCAGCTGTTCGATAATCGTCAAAATAAAACACATATGATAAAGAATTCATAGAAGCAAATAGTGCATCCACTAGGAAATTCTATTGGCTTTGCTTGGACTTCTATTAAGAATTGTATCACTGTTTTATCGATTCTCTTGACCAATTGAATAGCTTTTATGTACGTCTCTTTCATAGAAATTTTCAATGGAAAATACCTCCCATAAAAAATCAAGAAATTTTGATTTTTTTTTTCATGCAACATTATTTCACTAGACTGGAGATGAATAATCAGTGCTGCCTCTCAAATTGATTGAACTTTCATCGAAGTCTTTCGTTCGAATGTTGATGAATTTATTGCTTTGTTGTCTGCAATTCTGCAGATATAAAGTAAATAATATTCAAATGAGAGCTTGGCGACAGTGGGGACGGTAAGGGAATTGCGAGGCAGAGGGAAGAGGTGGTATTGCAAGAGGGAAGGCAGAGAAGCTGGAGTGGAGACAAGAGGAGCTATTAAAGCGACGCCTCGTGTTATGAATAGGAAATACTTTCTGGGGACACTTGTGATTAGATCCGATCAATTAGCCCCACATGTATAGATATTCCAAAGTTTTATTTTTTTCCTCATTGAAGTAGTTTTGAAGAAAATTGCGAGCTAATAAAAAACATTTGCTAGTCAGTGCTTTTTTTAAAATAAATTTTTGAAAAATCACCTCTGAAAAAAAAGGCGTTATCCCCTCTATTTCATTATTTCCAAAAAATTTTATCACCAATCGATAGCAAATTGTTTGAAGATTTTTGCGAGTTAAGAAAAAATCGTCAATGCAATCCTATTATTGTGTAAATTAACAATTCCAATTTCAACTGAAAACCAGAGTTGATGACCAGAGTTTGTAACAGAGATGTCAGACAAGATTTGAATGTTTTTTTTGGCTCAAATGAAAGAGCGGGTCGAGAAATGGCGTGCAGAAGTCTTTAAAGATGACAAATGTCTCTAAAGATGATGTCTGTTTTCAATTGAAAAGCGCAATTGTGACAACATTGTCCAGTGGGGTCTAGGAGTTTGCCCTGGTTCAAAACCATCTTTAGAGGCCCTAGCACGCCATTTCTCACGCGATTTTCTTCAAAACTACTTCAATGAGGAAAAAAATGAAAATTTGGAATATCTATACATGAGGGGCTATTGATCGGATCTCTTGAGATTACCTTCCTCTATCATACCTTATGGGCGAGAAGTCGACACTGCCGCCATCCGGCGGCATTCCCCCTACTGGCTTATTTTCCCCTTCAATACGCAAACAGTTATTTTCCTTAATTAATGGAAATTAATGTCATTAAAGGTACTAAAATTCATTAATAATTCATAGATTAACATCCATAATGGATTCAGCTATCTTTTACCCTTTTTTACACCAAAAAAAGACTGCCCCGATTAGCGACCTAACAGCCACCTAACTTAAGTGGCTCCTTACTTGCCAGGGGAGGAAATTTCACTTTCCGCACTCGTCGCGTGATGCACTCTTCATGCGGCTATTCCCACTGCACTCACTTCGTTACCCCCACTATGATCATACTGGGACCCCTGCACTGAGAAAAAAATATAATTCTGCCAATCGACCGACTGTAATGGTTAGGTGGGTGAGGTGTTGCTCCGGCGGACATCCAAGTTAAGCAGCGTTGAGCTGGGTTAGTACTTGGATGGGTGACCGCTTAGGAACACCTCGCTCGCATAAAAATTGCGGGCGGTAGGTACGGTGTAGCGGCCTAATGTCTCCATCTAGTCAGTGTGACAGATGGATATATTAGGGCACTGCACAATCGGCCGGCTGTGCGATTGGGGTTTTACATGGTTTCCCGTGCAGTCCTAGCTCGAATGGGGCACAGCTAAGAGTAAGACGGCCATGATACCGCAGATAACAATGAGAGGAAAAAGAAAGGAGGGAGGCAGGCTAGAGGAGGGTTTTCAAATCGAGAATTACTTCGATAAAACCAATGAAATAGAAAAAATAAAAAAAAATAAAATAAAAAATAATTCTGCCAATCAAATTTGTTTCGGACAACCAAATGCCCGAAATTCCCATACGAAAACGGGATTTAAATTCTTGTCAGAAGAATATTTGATTGGCAGAATTATATTTTTTTCTCAGTGTGTAATTGGAAGGGTTGTAAACTTTATAGCCCTTACTAATTGGTTTTATTGTAGTAGCTCCGAGCTACCTCGTCTTTGCTTATCCCTGTACTAGAGTTGCCAGCAGAGGCTTCCCTCAGGGTGGCGTGTTATCCCTCCTCCTCTACACTAGAAAAATTCTCAAAAAAATTAAGTCAGAGTGGAGTTATCACTTTTCGCTCACGACATAGGTTTGTTTATTCGTATCTCAGACTATAAAATCGACAAAACTATATTAGCAAAATCAATAGACCAGTTAGCAACTAACCTTAATGCTCTAGGCCTGGAAAACGCCCCCGAAAAAACAGTGCTCCTGCGCTTCACTAAGAAAGGCTCTCTGCTGGAGAACACTCAAATCAGAATAAAAACCCACACCATTGTATCCTTTCCGACTGCAAAATTTTAAGGTATACACTTCGACCAAAAAATGAATTTTAATCACTACATCGTTAGGTTTCAACAGCGATGGTTGAAAGCTCTGGACATCGTCAAATTTTTACGGGGAACTTGGTAGGCAACGGACCCTAAAACATTGATTGGACTGTAGAAAAGCTACGTCTAATTCATAATCAATTATGATATGTTCGCTTACTTCTCCAATACCAAAAAATACCAATCAGCTTCTTATGCAAGACATATTTGGTGAAAATCCTGAGTAACCAGTCTACCTAAGTATATGACACAATCTCCCTTATTTTTAAAGAAAAAAGAACAAGTGCCCTCTGCAGAGACAAAATAATCACCAAGTCCAACAGAGATTGCAATTTATGAATACCTAATAAACCGAAAGAAAGTTAAATCCTATCCTTCACACCTAGGACACCCTACACAGAGAAAAAAACATTATGAAATTGGTCAATTCATCATGGTTAAATTTATCCTTCGAAGAATGATAAACTCAATTATCATATCGAATGATTTTTATAGAAAAAATTCTAGAAATGATCCGTATTATTCTTATATTCATCCATTTTTTTCTTGAATCTGAAATTCTTCCGATAAATTCCATGTCTCTTTTTACTAGATTCTAGGAACTTCGATTCTAAACTTGCATTTTTTGAAATATTTTTCTTTCTAAGGAGAATTCGCGTGAGTTGTGCCAAAAGGTCGTATAAACATTTTTTTTTGGTTTTCCCGAAAATTTGTGTGAAAAATTCGTATAAACACTTTCCCAGGGGATATGAAATCTCCACGTTTTAGATGATTGTAAGTCATCTGAGCCTAACTTTTTGAGACCAATTTTTTGCTCTGTCTAGAGTAAATTCGAAGATTGTCCAAATTTGGGCCAAAAGATTGCATAATCACTTCCTGAGAGAGTACAAAATCTCCCAGTTTCAGATGAGTCTGACTCATTTTTATGTAACTTTTTGAGACAATTTTTTTTGGTTTACTCACAGGGAACTGAGAATTTTTTTTACGAAACTAAAAGGGCGTATTTCCGTTTTTTGGGGGATTAATAAATATTCATTCTTACACGGAGAGAAATATTCAAACAAAATTACGTATCTTTTCCGTAATTCCGGAGCGAAATGTGTTTGTAGGAAATTTTACGGAACTGTCACGGAATTTTTCCAGAGCGTTCCGTAATTTTTATCTGAATCTCCTGTGAAAAATTACGATACCGTCACTTAAATTTTCTGAGTCGATTCCATAATCGGTGAGCGAATTGTGCGTTCCGTATTTTTTACTGAACATTTCTCTCCGTGTAGATCATTCTGAATTTTTTTGAGACCATTTTTTGAGTTAATCTGAAATGAATGATTAACACAAAATTGTATTGTTAGTGATTTCGCCAATAATTGGTCCGGTTTCGTTCCTTGAAAATTTTAATTTTGTAGACTTTTCCGATGGTTTTTTCTACTATCAAACGAGCTTTGAAAAACTCTTCCCATTATCGTCGGGAAAGTCAATTTCTTTGATTTTCGACTTTTTATCGTTTTTTTGTGGAAATTTTGAGTGTCAGAAGAAATGATAAGACATTTTTTGAGTCTTCAATATGTATCATTGGCGAAAATTTCCCGCTCTTTCGATTAAGAATGGTTTAAAGTTGTTCACAGCACCAGAAATGTCCTGAAATTGCGAAAAGAGTTAAAAAATTTAAAAAAATGGTCTCATAAAATTAGGCTCAGGTGACTCAGAATCATCCAAAACGTGGAGATTTCGTATTCTCTGAGAAAGTGTTTATACGACCTTTTGGCACAAATTTTCGAAAAATTCCAAAAATGACGCGTAAAAAAATGAAAAAATTTGTCTCGTAAAATGGAGCTCAGATGACTCAGTATCATCTAAAACGTGGAGATTTCGTATTCCCTGGGGAAGGGTTTATACGACCTTTTGGCACAAATTTTCGGGAAAACCAAAAAAAATGTTTATACGACCTTTGGCACAACTCACGCGGATTGTCCACTTTAGGGGATAGTGAATCTGCACGTTTCAGATGATTCTGAATTATCTGAGCTCAACTTTTGCGGACAACTTTTTTTATTTTTTAAAAGGAATTTGGAAATTTGAAATTGGGCCAAAAAGTAAAAAAAAAGTTTCTTTAGGGGATAATGAATCCGCACGTTTCAGATGATGCTGAATCGTCTGAGCCCAACCTTTTAGGACGATTTTTTTCCATTTTTTCAAACGTTCAATTCAAAATTCCCAAAATGCCTTCCATTTTGAAAATGTGCTAATGAGGAGAACTTAATCTCTTAATTCGATAGATTCCAGAATATCTTTGCCTTGAAACCATCATTTTTTGGCTGATTAATTTCATTTATTTATTTTCTGAAATTAATTTTTTTTTTCTAGATTTTAGCTCGATGCAAGTTCTAAACTGCAGATTCTAAAATCTGGAAAAAAAATCATGAATTTACATTTTTTTTTTCATACAAACAAAAGACGACCTTGGCAAAACCCTTCAAATTCTTCAAAACCCTTCGAAATTGAAACATTATTTGTACTGATGTTAGCAAGAATCCGGAAGCAGAATACGTAGGAGCAGCCTTCACTGCCCCAGCCTGGGCATTGACACTTCTGTTATCCTCAACACAGATTGTTCCGTTTATACCTCGGACTGCATTGCGTTGAACGTAGCCATAGACGTAGCCAACAAAAACAGGGAGTCTGGCCACCTCGTGCTCCTGAACTCACTTGGCGCTTTACTAAGCCTGGAATCCATTCATTTCCATTCTCACATCAAGCCATATATTTTGCTCGTGAAAAAAAATACGAAGGATTTATGGAGAATAATCCCGTTAACACGAAGATCATTTTTCGTTGGACCCCAGCGCATAGGGGGATCGGGGGCAATGAGAGGGCTGACGACCTAGCGAAAAATGCTGAAGAACAGAGATTGGAACAATTCTCTGTTCCACCAACAGATTTCAAAGCTCGATTCAAACGAGAAAATCTCGCAAATACCCGAGAGTACATCCAAGAACAAGCTTGACGCAAAATTAAACCGAAAGGGCAATTTTTTTTCAAGTACTACTGAAAAAAGAGCTGCGACCCTGGCACTTCAGAACCACGCTCCGTAGGGAACATGTGGTCTGGGTTAACAGGGCTCGAGCAGACCATTACCATTTAAACAAGTCTTTGTATCGTATAGGTATTATTAACACCACGGAATGCAGTTGTGGTAGTATTTCCCGATCCAGTATCGATACTTACTTGTATCGATATTTTTTGTTCCGATATTCGATATTTTGTATCGATATTTGTGCGACGCGATATTGGGTGTATGGATATTTCTGGATTGGGATCGATATTTTCTCAGAGACAAGTAATGAAAAAAGAAATTAATCTAAAAAATATTCACAACGGATTTAAAGAACCACAAGAATAAGATAATTCATCGGGGTCAAAATATCAGAAGGGACAAAAGGATCACAAGGGGATGGTTAAATTTCACGGAGGTCAAAAGTCACAAGGGTCACATTGAGACGATCAAGTTTTACACGGATCAAGAGTCATAAGGGGATGATCAAGTTTCACAAGGGTCAAACGTGACGAGCGAGACAAGGGGACGATCAAATTTCCCGAGGGTCACAAGGAGATGGTCAAATTTCACGAGAGTCAAACGTCACGAAGGTCATAAGGGAATGCCTAAATTTCTCGAAAGTCAAAGGTCACGGGGGTCACAAGGGGATGATCAAATTTGCCAAGGGTCAAAAGTCACAAGGGTCACATGGAGACAAGGTTCACAAGCATCAAACGTGACGAGCGAGACAAGGGGACGATCAAATTTCACTAGTGTCAAACAGCACGAGGGTCACAAGGGAATGGTCAAATTTCACAAAGGTCAAATGTCACGAGGGTCACAACGAGATGGTCCTATTTCACAAGGGTCATAAGGGGATGGTCAAATTGCACGAGGGTCACAAGGGGACGGTCAAATGTCACGGCAGTTAACCGACGCAAGGGGACGGTGAACTTTCACAAGGGTCAAAGGGACGATCAAATTTTACGAGTCCGACATTACGAAAGTCACAGGGGGATTGCCAATTTTTGAACTTTCCAGGGCCCGAAATGATTCCGTGAAAAATTCAATCAACTTGAATAATGAACACCATTATCCTTCCTACAAAGAGTTGAAGATTGTTCCATGTGATTCTCAAAGATCGTTAAAGCATCGTATTTCCTTATGAATCTTGTGATCCTTTGCTCCTCGCGAAATTTGACGTTGGACCCTCGTGGGAAATGACCGTTGGAACATTCAAATGTCATAACATTTCATTATTCCTTTGTGACTCTCGTGAGGTTTGATCCTCTTGAACATTTGCCGATCCCCTCGTGACCCTTGGGAGGTTTGGTACTCGTGAAATCTAACCAACCCCTAGTCAATCTTGTAGCGTTTCACTCCGGTGAAATTTGACCCCTTGTGACCCTCGGGACGTTTGACCCTCGTGAAATTTGATCATCCCCGTAAGACTCTTGTCTCGGTTGACTCTCGTGAAATTTGACCGCCTCCTCGCGACCGTCTTGCTGTTTGACCCTCGTGAAATTTGACTTCTTCTTGTGACCCTTGTATCGGGTCACTCTCATGGAATTTGATCGTCTCTTTGTGATCCTCGTGCCGTTTCCATTCCGTGAAATTTGACTATCCCCGCGAGACCCTCATGACGTTTGACACTTGTGAAGTTTGACCATCACAATAATTTTTTGATAATTTTCTCTGGTAGTTGCTATATAAAAAACAAAACATCATGCAGTCGAATTAACCCCTCGTTAAACTGACAGGTTGAATTCAATTGCGTCGTTGTGTCAATTATACAATTTTCGTTTCTCAATTAAGAGTTTCGTCTCATGGTCCAATTATATTGCCCGACATTTGGATTGGAAAAATAATCCCCCGAATACCACACGAGCTTCAAAATTAATCGGGCATTTTCCTCAAGGTTCCCTGCATACAAACGAAGTCGTCAAGTTTTTCAGGAAAAACGTGACTCCTTCGTTTGTTTGCAACGAACCTATCGGAAAATATCCGATAATTTTGAAGCTCTTGTGGTATTATAAGTGAATATTCATAACTTATCTCAATTGTTCCTCGGTCAATTTAATTAACAAATTTGATGATTGAAAGTGGCGGAATCTATAGAATGGTCTATACCAAATTGTAAACAATACTGGGATATCCTCACGTGAATGAATCTGCATATTTAAGGTCTTTTAATGCGACATTCTTCAACTTATTTTTTTTTCATTTGCCATTGTCATCCAGAATTTTTACAAAGATCGATATTATGAGTATCGATAGTTCCCAAGGCGATACTTTGCGGTATCGATACCAAGCAATCTGCTTCGATACGATACTGAGTATTTATATTTTTTTGGGTATCGGGAAACACTAAGCTGTGGAGCTGCGGTACAGGACATCAACCATGGGATATGGGAATGTTCAGAGTACTTTAGTCAAGAAAGACAAATAATGAATGAAAAATTGATTACACATGAATGTCCTAGGCCGTGTACCATAGCTGTATTCCTGATGGCAGAGGACCTTGAACCACTGCGCATTATATACCAGTTTCTTAAAAAATGTAAAACTGAAAAATTGAAAATGAAAAACCCCTGACGAAAAAGTTATCCTTGAGTAGTTTAAAAAGAGGAAAATAAAAACTCAAAAGTTTAATTAGACGAATTTTGGAGAAACTGAAATTTCTTTTGTAGCAGGAGACAGCAGAAAAAAGTCGGGGGGATACCAACATTTTCGTGACTCTATGTGTCCCTCCGATTTTTTTCACGAACCAATCGATTATCTAAATGATTTTACTTTGACTGACACTGTCAAAGATGAAATTTTCGACATTTTTGCTGAATTCTACAGCCACTTTTGAATTGATTAATATTAATAATATTTGGGTTTCCAAATATTGAAAACTATTTTCCAAATATCTCCAAATGATTTCCTAACGATTAGAAAGATCAATTATCCATTTTCTAATAAGCATATGCTCAATATATGGAGCTTCAGGAACCACCGGGAACAGGGAATGCGGGACGACGAAACATAGGAGACCCCCCAGTCTAGGTGTTATTATGCCTATGGCGTACACAGTAACAGCTGAAAAGCAGTAACTAACCAATTTTACCAACGAATTTTTTGTTTTGTTATGTCCTGAGATTGAAATTTATAGATGGCACTATTAATGGGCCATTCTAGTCCGCGAGATTTGAATTATTATTGAAAGTATTTTAGATAAATCTTAAATTCCAAATAAACCGAAAATGAAGAATAAAGAACGTCTAGAATGGAATGAGCAAAAAGAACGAAAAAAAATAACTTTGCGAGCGTGAGAAAAACCGTTACAGAAATAGGAAATGTCAAGCACTTGGGTTTTTGTTCTTATAATTTATAACTCTCCAAAATTCACATCGCGTAAACACTTTCCTCGAAAATCCAAAATTTAGAGAGGAAAATAACTTCAACGGTCACGGTCCTATGTCGTAAAATCTCAGTTCTGTTTCATTTCGAAAGTTTCTCTTCTCCATGTGGCCAACACGTGTGAGCTCTCCTTTGTTCATTGTATCGCTGGGCTGAGGGGCCGAAAATCCTCCGGGAGGAAAACTCGCGACGTCACACGCTCCCCTTCTTCCCCTTTTTCAGTTCCCCATTCTCCCTTGAGTTTTTCTTTCCCCTTTCCCTTGGGCCAGGGCTGCGTGCGCAACTTTTGGTCTAGTGTGGGTTACTGGACTCATCCCTTGAAGATAAGTTTAAGTTTAAGTTAGTCCCATCGTAGCTGTTCTACGATAAAGCCTTCAGCTTCTCTCTTCAATTAGTTTTTCCGGATAGTTATCTTTGAGTTTTTCAAGAGTTTTATAAGTTTATTTGTATCCCAAGTTCAAAGTTTTCAAGTTCAGTTTTATCAAAATAAAAGTGTTAATGTTAATGTACTCCCTAAAGCACCTGTGGATTGGATTTATTGCAATTTAACCCCTTAATCCAATTATTCTACAATTGAACGAGTCAATTTCGATGGAGTCCTCATCAATGGTTTGGCGACTAACGGAACCAGGTTTGAAGTTTGGCGCTTAGTAATCAAAAAGCGCCACTGTCCTCATAGCAACACCTTCCGGACATAACAATTGGTGACAGCGGTGGGATAGTCGCATCCATTGAATCAGATTTCGAATTTGGAAAATTCAAAATAATTTTTCTGCCTGCCCAATAACTGAGTTTCAGCGGCTGCAGTCGAAGGGTCAACGCAGTTTCTTCAAGCAGAATAAAGTGCAGTGTTTTAGTGAAAAATCTTAAGGGCAATTTAGCGAAATAAAAGTGAAATTCAAGTGGAATTAAAGTGAAAAGTTAAACGATTGGATTGGCAGTAATAAGAAAAATTGTGAGTCTAGTAAGAAGTATTATTTGAGGATGGACGTTTCAGGGTATTGCTCAGGTTTTCTGCGGTTTTACTGAGTAGTAGAGAGATACACCTGACTATAGGCCGCAGCCTTGTCCATACCTTTTAGAGAGCACAAAAGAAATTTTAATTAGACAATTCTTAGAATTTTGCGAAGAGAGAAGCATCTAATTTAATTTTCAAAATATAATATTTGGAGAAATTATTAGAATTTTAAGTGAATAAAATGCCTCCTATCAGAAGTAGTAGAGGTAGAACGAGAGGGGAATCTGCACGTACGCGACACTTCATCAAATACAGATGCAGCTAGTGAAATAAAACGGCGAGTAGTAGTTCACGAGAAATGCCACCAATGACATCTGGGAATCAGCCGGGTTTGAGCAATCAAGATTTTCAGCCTACTATGTCTATAAAAGATATATCGAGTCTGATCCCCAATTTTAATGGACAGAATATGCCGGCGAACAATTTTATTAATCTCTGTAAACACGCAGTCTCGCTTACATCTTCCGCGCATCGCGTTTATTTCACACAATTGATAAAATCGAGAATTTCCGGGACAGCTAGTGAATACGTAGGTCAAGACACGCTGTCTCTTGAGGACATTTTCGCGAATCTCAAACAAGCTTTTGCACCATGTCAGACACTATCTCAATGGCAGGGACTACTCGCAAATGTCCATCAAAAACCGAATGAAAAAATTGTTGATTACGTCGCGAGAATTAACGTTCTAGTTCAGGGAATCACAGAATTGATCGACGAAAAATATCCACTTGATATGTCAGTCGCGCTTTTAGCAGTGTAACGAACATGTGGGGATGTTCGTTAGGAACATTAGAACGATCTGGAAACAGCGAGACTCCTACAACGTTGAATTAAAATCCGTGAGTAAGAATCCAAGAGCGAGAGAGTGAGAGTCCTTTATCCACTTCCGAGTGGCTTATTTCCGGATGGAGTTATCGGTTCCGTTTATTGATATAAACTAGTAATTACGCGTCTTTGAGGGCCCAGAAAAATTATCGTGAAGAAGGGCCAAAATTATAGTCATCCGGTTCTTTTTATGGGGTTCACCCTATTGTTAATCTTGCGGGTAATCGGTTAGGGCCGGCTGAAATGCCGGCGCTTCAATTTCGTTGCATTTTCAGGGATGAATTGGTTACATTTTTTAGTTCTGGGTGGAAGGTCGTTTGGAGCGAGTGCAACCACCGTCTCCAACAAATCGCCAGGTTGCCTTCGGGTTTCGATGAGAAAAATGAGTTGGGAATGAATTGATAGTGGAGTAATAACAAGTGCCAGTAACTTGTCTTTTAACCCCGAAAATCCCGGACATCCGATCTGTGGGAAGCGCCAGAGACCCTTAGTAATTATACGAACGACAATCAGTTCGGCCTATTCTCGCGTAATAATTAGTAAAAAGGAACTAGTTTTGTGTTAGGTGATTAGAAAAGAGTTAGATGAGATTTGACTAATCGCGCCAGGTCGTGAGAGTCATGATTAATTGTCGTTAGGTTCGCACCTTCGAGGGGCGTGTCCGTACCAATCAAAATTCGGGTGATTGAGCGGTGAATTCCGCGCTCGGAACTGTCTCGAGACGCTCGTGAGTTCGGCAGTTCGGCGTTGGCCCTTGACCTCACCGGAACTAGTGCCAGTACAGTGCCTATCTCAGGATTATAGTGTCTATATTTGAATTATTGTGTCTACACGATGGCGGAGAACACTCCAAAGAGGGGTAAAAACCCAAAGTGAGTTTTTAGTTCGGTTTATTTATTTTTCCGAATTCATTTCGGCTTTTAGTTATTCGATTACGGGGTGTTCAGCCCTGTACCTTGCATTTTATTCCGTTAAAACGGTGATTGTGACGAATAAGTCAATTGTGAGATGCCCATCCACGTTTACACGTGGCTCTTCTCGCTTCACGCGGGCATTTTTAGCGTTTAGAATTCCACTCGGAGATTAATTAGCCTGAGGCGGTTAATTGTTTAGGGAAAATTGTTTTTTGGGTATTGTTGTCTTCGGTAGACTCTCTCGGACATTTTGTCTCAGTGTTCGTAATTTTTGACTCTGCCATTGTCGAGTTATGGCAAGTTGAGTTTTGCGGAATTTCAGCCCGTTTTGGCTGGTATGAAAAATCGATGGATGAATACAGTCTCCTTTCTCTCGCTCTCATTGTCGCTCGCATACCTTTCTCCCCAATTCTCGGAATTCTCGAGTATTTAGGGATTAGCGCGTATTTCTAGTCTCTCCAAATGTTTATTTCGGCATATTTGAGGTCTTTATCGACGATATTAATTTCTTCGAATATTTTTGGTCACATTGGACTATTTTCTATTTCCCATTGTATTGTGACGGAAATCTCAGTTGTGGAATTAATGTTATGATTATTATTATTATCAGTATTGTTAGTAATTAATTTTGGATTTTTTATATCTTTGAGAGAATTGAAATGTCTTTTTTTCTAAAATTGGTGACCCTTGACTGTCAATAGTGAAACAAGTAAGAACAATGTATTTTCGTTATTTTGTTGAAGTTTCCACCGCCCGATAACCTCGTTTCCACCCGAAATCCACCCCTCTCTCCACCACCTAACATACTGAGCGAACCGTGGCCTTTCCCCGAAAATCTAATGCTCTACCTTTGGGTTTTGACGGTTAAGGTTTTGTTGAGTTTTTGGGACTCATAATTTTCTGCGTTTCCGGTTTGATAACTCCCGTCAAAAGTTATCTGGCGCCCGTTGTTCGTTTTATTTTGAGTTTAATTAGATTTAGGGGAAGATGGGCGAAGGTAATAGGCATTTTTAACCCCCATACAAAAATGTCACGTTACGAGTGGCGCCCGATATGGGACTCCGAGGTTATTGGGCGCGGGAGTTTATTTCATTTCCGAAAATTTTGGGTTTTTCTGTTCTGTGAAAGTTCAAAAAATTCTACTTTTGATTCATTTCGAATTTTCTTTGACCCCACTCAAGGTAAAATTCCGAAGTTGCGTTATATGGTGAATTCTTTCGTATTGTCCGGTGACGAGGTGATCTCATCGCGTCGGAATTTTGTTTTTCGGAACCCCTATTGTTCCACTCTTCTTTTGTTCCGAGGCTTCGCACCACGGCTGTTACTAGATAGATCCCTTCTCACGGATGCGAGAGAGATGGCTTACGATGACATCAGCGATGATGTCATCGGATTAAATTCATTCGGGAAAAATAGAGAGGAATTTCTTTTGTCCTGGCTCCCTTGGCAACAGCCAAGCGGCGAATTTCGAGCGCCTGGGTAGCAACAGGCATCGGTTGTTAGGTAGAGGGGGGAAGGTTGACGCCTCACGTGACTTTCCCCACTCCCGTGTTCACGGCTCCCACTCTCCTCGCTGGGGAGAGTTGACTCGTGGTAGGAGGGGGGGTCTCCCCCCCACCCGATCCGGAGGGTCTATAAGGGAGCCTCCGGTCCGACTCCGGTCATTACGTCTTCGGCTTTCATAGCTACCGGTTACTCAGTTCAGTACTGGGTTTAGAGTTTTGAATTCGTTTTGAGTTTAGTGAAGTGAGAGTGCTTCTTTTGGAATTTATCGACATTATTACGTTTTTCTTTTGGATTTTCTGCATTTAAAATTCAATTCGATTCACCATCCATTCCCCTCGGTAAAGGTTTACTTGATTTGATCTGTCATTCAATTGACGGGACCAATAGGCCCCTCATCCGATTTCAATCGGCATTCTTCTAGGATCTACCCATAACAACTATCACCAGATTACATTGTTTATTTTATCTTCCCATCCTTTTCCGACATTCACATCGGATTCCAATTAAATTTGGTACACTTCCTCGTTCTTTTGATAGGAATTTGACGGTTTCTCCGTACGGCGGGGGAATCCCGATGGGTGATAAAGCGGATAAGAACCCTGAGGGTCTTCCCAATTCTCCTCTTAATGAGGGTGGTACTGCACAAGAGGTGGCCCCTCCACCTCAGGGTGAGTTACCCCTTGCTAGCCCTAGCAACAATAACCCTTCGGATCCTCACCATGAGGCTTCTCTACCTAGCGGATCCAGAGAACATCTGGTTGACACCATCCATCAATCGGTCCAAACTGAGGGCCAACATGGCGCTACTCTGGCACCTCCCAAGCGGAAGTATACCAAGAAGGCGACAGTTTCCACTGAGAAACCAAAAGTTGAGATTACTCGTTGTGGCTCCTCGAAAAGCGCGACTGCCTCCGACTTCGACACTTCCGATGCCTCTTCGGTTTCATCGGTCTCCAGTCGGAGTTCTATCCGAGTAAGGGGTGAGGATGACTCCGACTTGGTCAATCCGGGAGCTCCCGCCACGGACGAAAACGCAATCGTGCAGGCCTATCGCCGCCTCCGTTTAGGTGGTGTTCTCCCCGAAGGGCAGGTTCCTCCGGGAATCGACCCAGGAGTTCAGCCTGAGGTCCCCATCCAACCACCGAGGGGGCTTGGCCAAAATCCTGTTGCCGGAGTTAATCCGCCGCAACGAGGACATAATCATTTCGTAGGTTACTATCCCTTCGCCGGGGCAAATCCTCCACCACCGTGGTATTACCCCTTTGCCGGGGCTAATCCACCACCTGGGGCGTACCCCTACGCGGCGTGGCAAGTCCCTCCCCACGCTTTTGGAGGAGGTATTCCCCAACAACAGGGGCCTATTCCCCAACAACAAGGGCCTATTCCCCAACAAGGGCCTATTCCCGAACAACAAGGGCCTATTCCCCAACAACAAGGACCTAATCCCCCCCAGAGGGGCCAAAATCCTCCAAATCCAAGGGAGCGAAACCCTTGGGATGAGGAGCCACCCCTGGCACCTCGACGTGCCGCTAGAAATCCCGCCCGTCGGGTTATCCCTGTCGACCAGGGCTTCCACCTCTCAGACGAAGAGAGTGGCTCAGATCGCAGGGAACGAAAACCCTTAGACGCGACCGCACTTCTCAACTCGATGAGGAAGTGGGACATTAGCTTTTCGGGTCTTCCTCAGGAAGATGTGGAACTTTTCTTATCCCGGGTGGAAGAAGGTCATCTCTTCTTACCCGTCTCAGATGACCTACTCATCAAAGGAATCCCCTTCCTCCTACGAGGTCCAGCCTTGACCTGGTATCGTGGGCATCTCCATGAGTTTCAAACTTGGGAACAAGTTCGAGAAATCTTCCAAACAACGTTTACAGACCCCGATTACCAGACGGCCATTTGCGAGGAACTCGCGCTCCGCACTCAAGCCGAAGATGAGTCGGTTAATAATTACTTTGCATGCATCCGTGGGTACTACACCCGTATAGTCCCCGCGGTTAGTCAACTCGATCAGGTGGTACAAACCCACCGCAAACTCTTGCCAACCCTTCAAGTTGGTGTTACCCTTCGTGACACCATGACAATGGATGAGTTGGAAAAGGCAGCAAAACGCCTTGAGAACATCTACGAGAAGGCAAGTGACAGACGTCGGCCCCCGAGGCCGGAACACTCGATCTGCCCTAGTTTGGCTTATCGCCCTTCCCGTCCGGTTCGCTCGCCGGCTCGTCCTCCTTTTCGTTGCCCTTCGGTGTCGTTCAGGCCCCCATCCGCTCGAGCGGTTTCCTTTGAGGATGGAAGAGTGGATGAGGACGGTGCGGACTCCCGAGGTTACGACGCAGAAGAGTACCTTGCGGTGGACGCAGCTCGTGCGTCTCCATCGCTGCCTCCTAGGGTCACCAATAACAATCCAGCTAAACCTTTGGCATGGAAAGGGGCTACGCAACCTCGATCCCGTTCTCGAGAGAGGCGTCGTCGTAGCCCTGCCCCTTCGATAGCCAGACCGGCGAGTCCAGCAGCTGCGACAGCTCCGCCAGCCGCTCTTGCAGCCGCTGGTCCAGTGGATCCTCGTCCTACCCCGAGACCCAATGTGGGAGATCTTGTATGTTGGAACTGTGATGGGGTGGGTCATCGACACAGGGAATGCCCCGAGCCACGGAGACTTTTCTGCTACGGGTGTCGCAAGTCAGGTGTCACCACCCTCATCTGCCCATTCTGAAATTCCGAGCAACCGGGAAACGGGCCCAGAGGCGCGTAAATCCGGCACCCACACCTCCATCCATACCAGTGCGTAAGCCGGCTCCCCATCGCTGCGTCGCCTGTATTCTTTCAGAGCAGCGTCAAATAGGCGAGGACATATTCCTCGTTCCACGACAGCCGTCAGTGGACCTCTCCAAAGTGGAGTCAGACCCTCAGTCTCTGTTAAAACCAGAGTCCATGCCTCCAAACGACGTGATCGTGAGCGCGGTTTCAGATCACGCTCCTTTGGCTTTCCACGTTGACATTGTCATCGGTGGACTCAGCGTCCGTGCCTTGGTCGATTCAGGGGCTACTAAGTCCTTTGCCGGCATGGGCGGTATCCTTCTATTCGAGAAGGCTAGGATCCCTTTGCTAGAGGTCCCCAAAAAACGGGTAATCACAGCAGGGCGCAAAGTCGAGGTTGTTCGACACACGGCCGCGTGTATCGCCGACCTCGAAGGTCGTCACCCTCCACTTAATGCCTATGTCATGCCGACTCTTTCCGAAGATTTTATCATCGGGATGGATTTCCTCGTGTCGGCTCGAATAGTCATTAACTTCTTCGACCAAACGTGGTATAATCGAGATGAACCAGAAAAACGGTTCAAGTTCACTCCGCTAGACCAGGTCCAACGTTTGACCATGTGCTGCGGTTTACGTACCATCGAGAAATCCCAGGAACAACAGCTTTACGGATTCCTCGATCGGGTTCTTTCACAGAAGGAAGGAAAATTAGGCGTCACGACTCTTACCTCCCATCGTATCAATGTTAATGGCCATTCTCCTATCCGGCAACAATTATATCATACGACCCCGGCTATTCGAGAGATTATGTGGCAGGAGGTTAAAGAAATGTTAGATAACAACATAATCACTCCATCACAAAGCGATTGGTGTAATCCAATCTTGATGGTCAAGAAACCTAACGGTAAATACCGATTTTGTATCGACTTTCGGAAGGTGAACGCGGTCACCAAGAAAGGCGCCTATCCGATCCCAAACTTGACCGGTATCCTGGACGAATTACTCCAGCCTCATTATCCCACTACGCTGGACCTTAGTCAGGCTTATTTCCAGATTCCCCTGGATCCCGACTCACGGGAAATAACCGCTTTCGTGGTCCCAGGCCGCGGTTCTTACCACTTTCTCCGAATGCCCTACGGCTTAACCAACGCTCCAGCAACCTTCCAGCGTCTTCTGGACAAACTGATTGGACAAGACATGTATCCAAAGGTTTTCGTTTATCTCGATGATATAATCATCGTCTCCGAGTCATTCGAGGAACAACTCGAGTTACTCGGTAAGGTCCTAGAGCGGATAAAGACCGCAGGTCTCAGGATCAATCGCGAAAAGAGCGAATTCTGTTACTCGCAGGTAAAATATCTGGGATTCATCGTCAACAGCTCCGGTCTCCAGGGAGACCCGGATAAAATCGCCCCTGTTTTGGAGTTTCCGCAACCGCGGAACTTGAAGCAGCTCAGGCGTTTCTTCGATATAGATTCGTCGTACCGTAGGTTTATTCCCCAGTTCGCTACCATTGCAGAACCTCTAACTCGGCTGACCCGGAAAAACCAGCCGTGGGAGTGGACTGAGGCCCATGATTTCGCCTTCACCGCATCGAAGGTACATCTGACGTCTTCACCGACGTTAGCCTGCCCCGACTTCGGGCTACCTTTCTCCCTATAGACTGATGCGAGTACTGTAGGGTCAGGGGCTGTTCTTACCCAAGTCATCAATGGGGAAGAGCGAGTAATCGCCTACGCGAATAGAGCGCTCACCTCCGCTGAGAAGAAATATACAGTCACTGAACTGGAATGTCTCGCGGTTATTTGGTCTATTTCCAAATTCCGATGTTACCTGGAGGGCTACTCTTTCACGGTAATCACGGATCACAGTAGTTTACGTTGGTTACATAACCTCCGCAATCCTACCGGTAGGCTAGCTCGATGGTCCCTTGGCCTCTTCGAGTATGATTTTAATATTATCCATCGGAAGGGTGCTCTGCACCATGATCCTGATGCGTCATCCCGTGCTCCCGAGGGCGAAAGCGAGGACTGTGAGACGATTGAAGTTGCACAAATTTCCACTGACAAGTGGTACTCACGCAAGTATCGTAACGTACAGCATGCTCTAGATTTCTTTCCGGACTGGAAAATTGAGGACGGACGGTTGTACACTCACCGACCCTCCGACTTCGTTACGCTAGAGATGGTGGATCTCGATGCGTGGAAGTTGGTACTTCCTCGCGAACTACGTTCGCAGGCAATGGCTCAGTGTCATGAACTTCCCCAAGCGGGTCATTTAGGGATTGACAAAACATATCGTCGCCTCTATGTGTCGTACTACTGGCCGAACCTGTTTCGCAACGTAGTTTCGTTTGTCAGCCGTTGTGATACCTGTCAACGCTGCGAAGTAGACAATGCTTTGCCGCGGGGTCACATGGGCCAAAGCGTAGTTCAGGGTCCTTGGACCACCGTGGCTGCTGACATCGTTGGCTCTATCACTCCGAGTAAAACCGGCTATTCCTACGTACTCGTGTTACAGGATCTGTTTACGAAGTGGGTAGAGATCATTCCTCTTCGGCGTGCCACTGGCAAGGCGATTCGGGAGCAGGTAGAAAATGTTATCATTTCCCGCTGGGGGACCCCCCGCGTCCTATTCACCGATAACGGAACAGAGTTCGTAAATCGGGAAATTCAAGCCCTGGCGGCCCACACGGGGTTGAAACATGAAACATCCTCGCCGTACCATCCCCAGGCAAATCCCGTCAAGAGGGTCAATCGCGGTCTCAAAATGATGTTGCGAGCCTTCATGGAGGGCGACCATAGAACTTGGGACGCGCACTTACATGAGTTCCGTTTTGCATTCAATACGGCGGAACATAGTTCTCTCCAAACCACTCCGGCTTTTGCCAATTTTGGCCGGCATCCTCTTGCTGCGGTTTCCCTTCGACGACCACTCGAGGGAGACGTCGAGGTCATCCCTGGCGAACCCCTGGAATGGGTAGGTCGCATGAAGAGGCTGGAAACCCTCCGTAAGTCCCTCACCCACGCCTTACGGGAATCGTCTAATAAACAGGCACACCATTACAATCTCCCTCGCCGAGACGTCGAGTTCGAGGAAGGTGATCTCGTCATGCGACGAACTCACCCCTTGTCCAACGCCGCTAAGCGTTTCACAGCGGCTTTGGTTCCTCCCTTTGAAGTCAGCTCGCGGACTTCTCTGGCAAGGACCAAGGCGAGTCGTGGATATAGGATTTGAAACCGTATCGCCCGTCGCTGCCCGACTTAGCGTGATAACAAACGCTGTCTCCGTGATCTTTTCACGGCTAGATATGAATACCTAACCCTTCCGCTTCACAAGCGACCGATCGGCACCTCTACTCAAAAACATTTTGGGGTTATACACTTCCACGTAGATGTGGCCACCCATCCGAACAAACTCTCCATGCCTTTCTCTATGCCAGAAATCGACAGCAACGACTTCCAACACTCCCTTAGAGGTTGTGGACATTTCGGAGAGTCCACCCGAGTCACCGTAACCCCGAAGACGAAGCCCGGCACCACGAGAGTCAGGCGTGGTGAAGACGGAGGAGCCAAGCTCTGCACCCTCCAGCAGCGCGAAGGAAGTCTCCCAGGAGGAGCAAGACTTCGTGGCGGCCCTATGGCCGAATGGCGCTCCCCCAGGGCTCGCCGACTTCCACTTCCCAAACTTGGAACAGGAAATTCAAGCCCTTTCCCCTCCAAGCAGTCCCTACCATCCGGAGACAGAAGTCATCTCCCGCCAATCACCCCCAATCCTTCAGGGACCCAGCCAGGCGAAGCTGTCCCTAAGGCCACCCCCGAAACTCCTCAATGGATCATTCCCGAGGGTATCCTCGTGGCTACCTCTGAGGCTCAAATCAGCCAAGCTCCTAACCCAGCCGCGACTTCCCCTTCACCAACACCACCCAACGTCGAGTTGGGTAGTCAACTTGCAGTTCAGCCAGTAGGCCTACTGGCGAGGATTCAGGTGCCACCACCGGTTCTTCGCATAGAGGACTATTGGGAGCCCCTTGAACCCTGGCTCCCGGATGTATGGAGTGTGGAGCGAAGGAAGACAGGCTTCATGAGAGCCTTGCAAGCCTGCAGTCTCCAGCCGCTCCGTCAGATCACCGAGCACCGGTACATAATCCCTCTAATACCCGTCCCAGTGGGGCCGGATGGGGTCCATCCCCTGGTATTGGCCAACCTGATTGACCCAGTCGTGACGGATCACGACCCCACCCCACCCCCCAGAGCCGCCTTAGCCGACTCTCCTGGGCGGCAAGCCCCAGTTCCTCCCTCTCCAAGGTCACTTGGGGCAGTAGTAGTTTCCAGTGATGCCTCATCGTCATCCAGTTCCTCGTCATCGTCATCAACGAGCAACTCCTCGTCGTCTTCCACAAACTCTTCTAGCTCAGTGGCGAGTTGCTCCGAGGACGAGGCAGAACAGGCTCACAAGGCCCACTCTCCGACGGTTTCGACCGCGGCTCCAATCCTCATGGAATTGGAGGTTAACCCCCGAGAAAGCCCCCGAGGTCCTGCCCACGACATCCTCCAGATGGACCTCCGCGAGGACGAACGAACATCACTTGCAGGTTCCAGAGAGGACACACCTTCGAGATGCCTGAATCGAGCTCGCAATGGTTCTACATCCTCAGATCAGGATGGATCATCCATACCCCTGGAGGGTACTCCGCCAACTCCCTCTGCCCATAAGGGAGATGCTTCGTGGATATTTTCCAGTGATCCCCATCACTGCCCCAACACCCTCCACCTCCGGGTCGGATCAAAACCATTCTCCAGTGATTCCCCTCACTGGCTCCAGTCCTCCCACCCTCGGGTCGGGCCACAACACACCTCCAGCGATTCCAACCGCTGGCCAAGAAACATCCGCTACCACCCAGGGACTCCCAGTACTGGATGGCGCGGCCAGATCCCCATCGAACTCTGCAGCGGTTCTCCCTGAGTCATCCAGTGACTTTCGCAACCTTGAACCACCCCAGGGTGTTGACCCGAGTAGGAACACTCAGAAAAAGGGCCCCAGCAAGAAGCGCATCTGGTGCTGCGATTGCAGGAAACATGGACACCGACCCACTGATTGTCCGAACCCCACGGGAGAGACCTTCTGTGGCAAGGGCCTCTTCAGGGTCGCCAGAAATCGACCCTGCCCGATACACGGTACAGACCTGGCCGGGGCAGCCTGTAGCAGATCCGTGAGTAGACCAGCGGTCCGATCGGAGGTATTTAGAGTACCTCGTACCCTCGATAATGCCTCCGCTACTTCGTCTCGAGAGTCTCCGACACGGTTCCGATCGAGCCCGGTAGAGAGTCGAGGAACGGAAAATCCTCTCTAGTCGTCGTCCTGACTCTCAGAGAATCAGCAGGGACTACGAGTACTCCAGAGCTTCACGAAACTCTCAAGGCCGGCAGTATGTGGGCGAGGGAGCCGTACGAAGGATTCCAAGAGAGTCAACCTCCGATCGCTTCGAGGAATCTCGCCGTTCAATTAACAGAGGACAGCCGGCGACTATCACATCTGGGGAATTCAGGGCCTATCAGACCCCATTCGAGGATTCACCTCGCCAAGTTCCAGCATCCCACTGGACACCTCCTCCTCTCGATTTCCCACCACTCAACCCCCAGTATGAATTCTCTCCGAGTACCACCTCGGCACCTCCCCGGGAGTATGCACTTCCCATGGCTACCTCACCCCTGCCACGCCGAGAGGCTACGGGCTATTCGTCGTTCTACCCAGCGACATCATCACGGGCCTCACAGCCCCCCATACCTACAGCAGGAGTGACTCTCCCCCCTGAGGCCGTGGCAGCCATCGCCGATATCATCATGGGACGTCACAATCCACCGAGACACTCACCCGAGCCAACTCGGCCACCGGACGACAACCACGGGTCCAACAAATCCTGGGGTTCCTCCACACTAGACAAGTGATGGCTAATTCTAAACAGTACGGCTGTACCTGACTTGGGCGTCCTCCGGGAGGAAGCCCCTGAAAAAGACTTATAATTTAGTTTTTGTACACGAGTATCAATACGTCAATTTTCTTTTGTATTCCTTTTGTCGCATTCCGGACCGAGTCCACTATTTTGTCGAGATCAAAGTCATTTAGTTTTTTTTCTAATAAGCGAAATGCAATTATTTAGTTCAGTTTTTTTCGTTTGTTTTCACATTCATGGGGCTATTCCCCTATTATTTCATTCTTTTGTGTCTCTTCTTTTTCCCCTCAAGATGTTAGGAGGGAGATCCAGGGCGATATACTGTAAGACCCAAGTTGAAGTTCACTAGTTTTTTTTTTTTCATCGCTATCGTAATAAATAGAGTACGGACCAACAATGAAGTCTAGTCCTTCGAATCCTTCCGCTACATCTCAGGTCGTGGGTTCGAGGTTAAGTTTCGTTAAGTATAAGCATCCAAATCTTGGTGAGACGTCCGATAACGAACATCCACGCCGACAACAGTTCAACAACGATTAGACGAACACGGATACCAACGGTTAAAGGAGGGGGGTGTAACGAACATATGGGGATGTTCGTTAAGAACATTAAAACGATCTGGAAACAGCGAGACTCCTACAACGTTGAATTAAAATCCGTGAGTAAGAATCCAAGAGCGAGAGAGTGAGAGTCCCTTATCCACTTCCGAGTGGCTTATTTCCGGTTGGAGTTATCGGTTCCGTTTATTGATGAAGACTAGTAATTACGCGTCTTTGAGGGCCCACAAAAATTATCGTGAAAAGGGCCAAAAATATAGAGTCATCCGGTTCTTTTTATGGGGTTCACCCTATTGTTAATCTTGCGGGCAATCTATTAGGTCCGGCTGAAATGCCGGCCCTCCAATTTCGTTGGATTTTCAGGGGTTAATTGGTTACATTTTTTAGTTCTGGGTGGAAGGTCGTTTGGAGCGAGTGCAACCACCGTCTCCAACGAATCGCCAGGTTGCCTTCGGGTTTTGATGAGACAAATGAGTTGAGAATGAATTGATAGTGGAGTAATAACAAGTGCCGGTAACTTGTCTTTTAACCCCGAAAATCCCAGAGATCCGATCCGTGGGAAGCGCCAGACCCTTAGTAATTATCCGATCGACAATCAGTTCGGCCTATTCTCGCGTAATAATTAGTAAAAAGGAACTAGTTTTGTGTTCGGTGATTAGAAAAGAGTTAGATGAGATTTGAATAATCGCGCCAGGTCATGAGAGTCATGATTAATTGTCGTTAGGTTCGCACCTTCGAGGGGCGTGTCCGTACCAATCAAAATTCGGGTGATTGAGCGGTGAATTCCGCGCTCGGAACTGTCTCGAGATGCTCGTGAGTTCGGCAGTTCGGTGTTGGCCGTTGACCTCACCGGAACTAGTGCCAGTACAGTGCCTACCTTAGGATTATAGTGCCTATATTTGGATTATTGTGTCTACACGATGGCGAAAAACACCACAAAGAGGGGTAAGAAACCCAAAGTGAGTTTTCAGTTCGGTTTATTTATTTTTCCGAATTCATTTCGGCTTTTAGTTATCCGACTACGGGGTCTTCAGCGCCGTACCTCGCATTTTATTCCGTTAAAACGGTGATTGTGACGAATAAGTCAATTGTGAGATGCCCATCCACGTTTACACGTGGCTATTCTCACTTCACGCGGGCATTTTTAGCATTTAGAATTCCGCTCGGGGATTAATTAGCCTGAGCCGGCTAATTGTTTAGGGAAAATTATTTTTTGGGTATTGTTGTCTTCGGTAGACTCTCCCGGACATTTTGTCTCAGGGTTCGTAATTTTTGACTCTGCCATTGTCGAGCTATGGCAAGTTGAGTTTTGCGGAATTTCAGCCCGTTTTGGCTGCTACGAAAAATCGATGGATGAATACGGTCTCCTCTCTCTCGCTCTCATTGTCGCTCGCATACCTTTCTCCCCAATTCTCGGAATTCTCGAGTATTTAGGGATTAGCGTGTATTTCTATTCTCCCCAAATGTTTATTTCGGTATATTTGAGGTCTTTATCGACGATATTAATTTCTTCGAATATTTTTGGTCAGATTGAACATTTTCTATTTCCCATAGTATTGTCACGGAAATCTCAGAGTTGTGGAATTAATATTATGATTATTATTATTATCAGTGTTGTTAGTAATTAATTTTGGATTTTTTATATCTTTGAGAGAATTGAAATGTCTTTTTTTGTAAAATTGGTGATTCTTGACTGTCAATAGTGAAACAAGTAAGAACAATGTATTTTCGTTATTTTGTTGAAGTTTCCACCGCCCGATAACCTCGTTTCCACCCGAAATCCACCCCTTTCTCCACCACCTAACATACTGAGCGAACCGTGGACCGTTACCTTTCCCCGAAAATCTAATGGTCTACCTGTTGGTTTTGACGGTTAAGGTTTTGTTGAGTTTTTGGGACTCATAATTTTCTGCGTTTCCGGTTTGGTAACTCCGGTCAAAAGTTATCTGGCGCCAGTTGTTTGTTTTACTTTGAGTTTAATTAGATTTAGGGGAAGATGGGCGAAGGTAATAGGCATTTTTAACCCCCATACAAAAATGTCACGTTACAGCAGCTACACGAGAAGAGGCTCGCGATAGTTGTATTCGCGGATTGAGGGGCGAAATCAGTTCAACTGTCTCAAATAAAGAACCAGCTACATTTGCTACAGCAGTCGAAATCGCGATCGAGAAACAAAAAGAAATCGAACAACGTAACGATCTTTTCAAAAACAAGGAAGTCGAATTTTCTAACAATTCACAGAACAATCGCAATCGTCATTTCAAAAGTCAGGGGCCTTACAATTCACAGAACAGATCTTACAGACCCTTTCATGCAAAAGTAAATGTCACAGAAACTCATCAACAAAAATCAGGGGATCCTATTTGCATTAAAACGAGGATGTGTTACGCATGTGGGAAAGTAGGTTATATAAAAAACGAGTGTCGCAGTAAGTGGAAACCGGGATATTGCACTAATTGTAAAGTTACAGGGCACTCAACCCTTAAATGTCGTTTTTCTCAAAACAAATTTGCCGATACCACTGAACAAATTCCTCAATCAACAAATCAGAATCATACTAACCACGCGTCGATCAATATCAATCAAGCCGATCAACTTGCATCCCCCTGTGTAGCTCTTACAAGTGAAGATTTAATAAATATGAGGAATTGACTCCTCGTAGACTCTGGGGCAGATATCAATTTATTGAAGGAAAGTTCGTTACAATCACACGTTAAAATTGATAGAAGTAAACGTTTCCTATTGACAGGTATCACCCCAGGGTCTGATGAAACGATTGGCGAAGCTCAAATCACGTTTAATTCTATCCCACGTAGATTCCAAATTATTCGTGCAGATTTCCCGATTAAGTATGATGGTATTTTAGGTGCGCAATTTCGGTGAGAAGAAAAAGCAACATTGTGTTTTGCTGATAGTTGTGTGCGAGTGAGTGATAAAGGAATTACAATTCTATTATTACAAACGAGAGTGACAGTTCCAGCTCGTTGCAAAAAGAAAGTGGGAATAAAAGTATTGAATAATGAAGTAAAACAAGGGTATTTACCCAGATTGAATTTAGGACAGAATTTATACGGGGGAGAAGCACTCGTAACGAACAATAAAGGGATTGCTTGGATTTATGTGACTAATTGCAACGAGGAGGAACGAGAACTCCATATCCCTGCTCAGTATCTTGAAGAAATCGAAAATTTCTCAGAGAAACCGATTAAAACAAGTTACACAGTTGAAACTGAAACTGTAGAGGATCGAATGAAGAGACTGGCGAATAGCCTTCATTTAGAGAATCTTAATTCAGAGGAGAAAGTGTACTCAGAGTTTTCGGAAAATTCCCTTATCAAGTCCAACTTCCAGGCGATCGTTTACAGGGCACAAATGTCATGACTCATAGAATCCCACTACAGACAATATTCCTATCTCCACGAAACAGTATAGATTTCCCCAAATTCACAAAGAGGAAATTCAGAAACAGATAAAAGAATTACTTGAGTCAAATATTGTCGAAGCCTCATCTACTCCATATAATTCACCCGTCTGGATAGTACCAAAGAAAGCTGACTCAGCTGGTAATAAACGGTGGCGCATGGTTATAGATTTTCGTAATTTAAACGAGAAAACCATTTCAGACGCTTACCCTCTCCCGAATATTATTGACATTTTGGACCAATTGGGAGGTGCGAAATACTTCTCGGTCCTTGATCTAGCCTCTGGGCTTCACCAGATTTCCATGGACGAGTAAGACAAAATCAAAACAGCTTTTTCTACCCCCAATGGACATTATCATTACACAAGAATGCCATTTGGTCTCAAGAATGCACCAGCGACGTTTCAACGTCTTGTAGACCAGGTACTTACAGGACTCCAAAGTCCTTTTTGTTCATCTCGACGATATCGTTGTTTATGCGTCATCTCTAGAAGATCACGAGAGGAAACTCATTAAGCTATTAGGGAAACTTCGTACAAGTAGATTGACGTTGCAAATCGATAAGTGTCGATTTTTACAGACTAGTGTGACTTATCGGGGTCACATCGTGAGTGATAAGAGGGTCACTCCAGACCCAGTGAAAATAAAATCAGTGCAGGAATTCCCAGTCCCCAAAACAGTTAAGAATATCAAAGATTTCCTTGGGCTCATTGGGTAAACCCTTTCGTCCTTATCTTGATGGAACGAAATTGAAGTTAGTTACAGATCACAGATCTCTAGTGTGGGCCCATAAAATCAAAGATCCCGCATCACGATTACTCCGTTGGGTGTTATTACTACGAGAATATCAGTATGAAGTGATTTATAAATCAGGACGATTGAATGCAAACGCTGATGCGCTTTCACGAAATCCTGTAGTTGTCAAATCTATCCATAGCTAATATCAAGTTTACCAAGATTTTAACAGTTGAAAAAGAATTATCTGACTTCCTGAGGATATGCTCAATCAGTAGTAACATAAGGAAACTAATAGTACACAGTTTTAACCCTCATTTCAGTAAGGGAAATGACACAGTCAATAGTTTATCTCATTTCAGTAAACGAAATGACACAGTCAATAGTTCATCTCATTTCGGCAAACGAAATGACCCAGTCAATCAAACTGAAGTGAATCACGATGTCAGTAATTCATCAAATTCGATTGAACGAGTGAACTTGTAGAAGGGATTCACTTCACCTAGTAATCAAAAGGGAAAGACTATTACTCTGGATCAGGAGACCCCGTTGGAAGCCGTTGCCCGAGAGGACACAGTCCTGACTATAGAGGATACTGACTCACCTGAGTTTTCCCCCTTTCATAGTAAATTGAACCAAGGATTCTTAGTTTATTATCTGGGCCCGGAAGCATGGAGCAAAGACGAAATAATAGACGAAATAATAAGACGAGGTAATAGAGAAACAGCATGAAGTACTAACACTCGAGGCATGTAAAGGAAGTCAATCAAAAGAAGTATCGATAAATAGTGAGAACAATGGAAGTGAGCGTGTTTGCGAGGAATGCCCAATTTTCCATATGGAAAGTACTAGTCGAGTTTTCCACTCGAACTCAGACGAAGAAACCCCTACCCTTGAATTTCCAGATGATCTCAGTGATTACGATGATCAAGTGAGTTTTTCGGATGAAGAAACAACTAGTACCCCTGATGTTAGAAAAATTATTAAACATGGTAAACGAGTGAAACAAAGAATCCCATTAAATGTCTTCAGTGAAACTAGAGATGGAATTTTCATGAAAATAGATGACATCGCGACATTCATTTCCGCAGATTTCAAGATGAGAACCCCAGTTTTCCAAGAACTCCTAGCTCGAAAATTCATTGATGAAAATCAATTTCCAAGTGACAAACCTGATATCGGTGATGTGATTGTCTTCAAGTATGGAAATTTCCACATTTTCTTAGTTATCATTAAAGATTGGGTCGAGGATAAGATTCTTTTCACAAATATTAGCCTCAGTATTACGAAACTCAAAGAATCAATGGATTATTTCGACGTTAAAACCATTAGAGTCGCGACGACTGGGGGTGGATTTGATAAACTTCCATGGGGTAATATTAAGATGTATCTAGAAAAAACATTTCCCCAAGGTTACCACGTCACAATCTGTCTGAATCAAATCGAGATTCCTGAAGTCGATCAAAGAGAAAAAATAATTAAGGAGATGCATGAGTCTGCAGTGGGTGGACACAAAGGTATCGTTAAAACATATGACAGAATTCGACGATTATATTTTTGGGAGAAAATGAAACCACAAATTCAGAACTTTATCAAACATTGCGTTACATGTCAAAAGAATAACTTAATGAGAGTAAAAACCAGACAACCCATGATAATAACTGATACTCCCCAGTCAGCATTTGAGAAAATTGCCCTCGACATAGTAGGTCCATTACCAATTACTAGTACAGGCAATAGATGTTTTAACTATTCAAGATAACTTGACAAAATATTCATTAGCAGTTCCTATAGTTGAAACTAAAGCCATTGATATTGCAAAAGCTTTTACAGAGAATTTTATTTGTGTTTTTGGTTGTCCTGAGGCAATATTAACAGATCAGGGTTCGAATTTTGTCGGTAAAGTTATGAAACATTTAGCTAAATTATTCAAAATTCAACAATTGAAAACAACCGCCGTCCAGCCCCAGACTAATGGATCTCTTGAGAGGAGTCATTTAGTTTTAATTGAGTATTTGAAAAATTTCATTGACAGTAAGAGAGACTGGGACACATGGTTGAAGTATGCAATGTTTTCATGCAATACTTCGGTTCATGAATCCACCGGTTTCACACCTCATGAGTTGATTTTTGGCAGACTAGCGCGTATTCCTCCTAGTTTTGTTAGAGTAGTACCCCTGTATATACAGATTATTTAGGCGATTTAGTTAATAAGCTACGTGAAACGCAGAAAAGTGCTGCTGATAATGTGGACTTGACAAAGTTTAGATCTAAGTTATATTATGACAGAGCTGTTAATCAAAGACATTTTCAACCTGGCGATTGGGTATTCTTAATCATCGATGCTAAAACTAGCAAGTTAGATGCCAATTATTTGGGCCCATATGAGATTTCGAAAGTGACAAACAATGAGAATGCAGAGATCAAGTTATCAGATTATCGTAAGAAAACTGTACATATTAATAAAATAAAACCAGCGTTTCTATTAAACAAACCCTCTAAAACATAAGTATAAAAGTTTAAATAATTAGTCATGTAACTGAATAGATGATAGAAAGACTTTATGCTACCATAATTGATAAGTATATAGATTAACTACACAGTCAAGTTTTCTCAAAAATTGGACTCTTGCTGAGTCCAATTTTTTTTTAATGGGAGAAAATGTGATGTCCTGAGATTGAAATTTATAGATGGCACTATTAATCGGCCATTCTAGTCCGCGAGATTTGAATTATTATTGAAAGTATTTTAAATAAATCTTAAATTCCAAATAAACCGAAAATGAAGAATAAAGAATGTCTGGAATGCAATGAGCAAAGGGAACGAAAAAAAAACTACTTCGCGAGCGTGAGAAAAACCGTTACAGAAATAGGAAATGTCAAGCACTTGGGTTTTTGTTCTTATAATTTATAACTCTCCAAAATTCACGTCGCGTAAACACTTTCCTCGAAAATCCAAAATTTAGAGAGGAAAATAACTTCAACGGTCACGGTCCTATGTCGTAAAATCTCAGTTCTGTTTCATTTCGAAAGTTTCTCTTCTCCATGTGGCCAACACGTGTGGGCTCTCCTTTGTTCATTGTATCGCTGGGCTGAGGGGGCGAAAATCCTCCGGGAGGAAAACTCGTGACGTCACACGCTCCCCTTCTTCCCCATTTTCACTTCCCCGTTCTCCCTTGAGTTTCTCTTTTCCCTTTCACTTGGGTCAGGGCTGCGTGCGCAACTTTTGGTCTAGTGGGGGTTGCTGGACCCATCCCTTGAAGATAAGTTTAAGTTTAAGTTAGTCCTATCGTAGCTGTTCTACGATAAAGCCTTCAGCTTCTCTCTTCAATTAGTTTTTCCGGATAGTTATCTTTGAGTTTTTCAAGAGTTTTGTAAATTTATTTGTATCCCAAGTTTAAAGTTTTCGAGTTCAGTTTTATCAAAATAAAAGTGATAATGTGCTCCCTAAAGCACCTGTGTATTGGATTTATTGCAATTTAACCCCTTAATCCAATTATTCTACAATTGAACGAGTCAATTTCGATGGAGTCCTCCATCAAAGGTTTGGCGACTAACGGATCCAGGTTTGAAGTTTGGCGCTTAGTAATCAAAAAGCGCCACTGTTCTCATAGTAACATCTTCAGGACATAACAGTTTGCTCGCTAGGGAATTTCGGTTTAATATTTTCACCGTCCCCAAATCATTTTTTTAAATGCATTTCGTAGGAAAACGGAGTACTTAATCAAAAATCGTAGTTCTCCGTAGTTGAGTTCCCCGGAATGTTCTCTTTATTCCTGATACAAATATTCATTTTTTTAAATCGTTTTTCATGTAGTTTCGTCCAAATACAGATATCGAAGAGTCGTGTAATGGACCGTCAAAAGCATATACCCCTCCCTCTGGTTTGCCGTCGGGGGTAAAAATTAGAATTTAAAACACGTATTAATTATTGTACCTAAAGAAAGACAACCAACTAAGCAAAAAATATTGTAATATCCACTTATTTGATTGTAAACAACATATTGTAGGTTAATACGTAAATAAAATCAGCAGAGGACAGCGAGCATGTGGCAGTGAACATCTCACTCATTAATTTTTTTTTAGTTTGCCATCAATAGATTGATGGTGGACTTCCGAATGGTTTTTAGCGTAATAAAATTTGATTTTGCTAAGAATTTAAAGAAAACCTATGTGACCATAAAATCCGTGTGTAAACCAAGCACTTTATGGGCACTAAACGGTTTCGAAAAGTGAACTTTTCAGACAGGTATCACAAAAAATTTTTTTTTTTATTGAAATCGTTTGGATAGTTTTCGAGATATTTTCAAAAAAAGGTTCATGAGCAACAATTTCATCAAAACAACTGAGTCGATTGTGCTGAAATCAAGCTTTAGTCCTGAGCGTTAGTCCTGATTAATACCTATAATCTGACAAACTCGAGATCTTTTCTGAATTTTTCTATGCCTTCAAACCTATAATTCGTTAAAAGTTGAACATCAGCTGGACACCGGCACGGACACACAATCTTAGGAAGTGGTATTTTTTCTTGCCCAATGCTAATTTATTAAATTAAATTGTCACAACTTTCTTTCTTCTATGAGAATTTTTTTACGGGAACATTATTCCAATCGTTGCTTCATTTACTCACGGTAATTATTGAAGGTACAATTCTATTCATAAACTGAGAATTTATCTCAAAACAAGTTGACATTTCGATTTTTACGTCAGCTAGAAATCATACGACTTTTATTCAAAAATCGGAAAATCCAAATATCTCGAAAACTTTGTATGAACAGGTATACATATTTTGATTGACCAAGATACAGGACATCAAGACGAACATTGTGAAAAAAATATTGCAATAAGTTGACTCGTCATTGAGATACTGAAGAAATTAGGTTTACATACAAAGTTGATTATCTCTGAAACTAATTATCCGATTCAGCCCAGATGCCATACGAACCGTTGTTATTACTAGAGGCACATTCGTGCCAAATTTCAAGTTAATATTCCGATTTTTGCGTCTGCTAGGGACCGAACAACGCTTTCGAGGTAAAAATAGAAAAATCGATGCATCTCGAAAACTTTGTATGAACGGGTAGATATATTTTGATTGATTAAGATAGAGGACATCAAGACGAATATTTTGAAAAAAAAATATTGAAATCGGTTGGATATTTTCCGAGATATTTGGGAAAACGCTTAAAAAAACAAATCGCTATTTCTCAAAAACTAATGGACGGATTCAGCTGAACTTTGGCGCAGAGTTAGTCCCAAAATATACCAATAAACTGACAAAATTTCAAATTATTTGGGATGATTTTTCCCGTTTATTCGTTAATTTTAAGAAAAAGTGACCACCGACTGGACATGATCACACATAGACATGGTCCTCAAATTTCGTATTTTTCCGTTTCAGACCATTCTGCATCGTTTCCAAGCAAAATTAGCGAGTCGAAAAATCGATCGAATGCAATGCTTCCATTCGGAAGTAAAAAACGATTGGGAAATTCTTCTTGTATTGTACATAGTAGTTATTTTGGCTAATAAATTAGCAATATACTTCCCAATGGTTATTTTGCACATCATTTCCTTCTAACACGTATAGATCATTGTTTATTTCATGTCATTAAAGTGAATAAGATTTCCTGTTACCTAATTTTTTCAGATTTTCAACTTAGTTGAATGTTATCAGCCTCATTATTCTTATCCCTTTTCTTCTATACAACCGATTGTCTTTTTTTACAGTTCTAAAATGTCAGTAGAATAGTTATTTTCATCACAAGGTCCACAAAGTATTTTCTGATGAATGTGGTTTTGTAGGCCGAGCCGAAGGCGAGGCCTATAATCACATTCGTCAGAAAATACTTTTGGACCGTGTGATGAATGCAATTTTTCGTCAGAAGGCCCGTAAACCGCGATCAAACCGAGCGAAGCGAGCCACGAAAACGCCACTTAACGGCCATGAATGACAAAAAAAATTTTTTCGTGAGAAGACCCGGTAAACCGCGATTCTAACCTCGCTTCTCTCGGTTTGATCGCGGTTTACGGGCCTTCTGACGAAAAATTGCATTCATCACACGGTCCAAAAGTATTTT
>NW_021680952.1:82052-88825 GCF_001412515.2 Diachasma alloeum
AACCCAAAATTCACGAGGAAAATCGTAACAAATTCCGTTAAACAAAAGAGCGAAATGAATTTCATTATACTCGACAGTGACGAAGAGGAGTCATAAGACATTTTCATGAGAAGACCCGGTAAACCGCGATTCTAACCTCGCTTCGCTCGGTTTGATCGCGGTTTACGGGCCTTCTGACGAAAAATTGCATTCATCACACGGTCCAAAAGTATTTTCTGACGAATGTGATTATAGGCCTCGCCTTCGGCTCGGCCTACAAAGCCACATTCGTCAGAAAATACTTTGTGGACCTTGTGATGAAAATAACTATTTTATTGAAGTGAATAATACCAGTGACGACGCAGCAAGTACGTCACCACAAATAGTTGAATTTTACCTTGTGACACATTCTACTTCATTTTTTCATTCCAGATCGGTCCGTTAATTTAGAATTTATAATTTATCATTTCCCTCTTTTCAATTTTGTTTATTTGGTCTTTCTTCAGTGGGGGTTTCTTCACAAACCTCCACTTACGGGCCTTGTGACACAAATAACTATTTTCAATAAATGACAACGGTTTCATTCCTTAATCTCAAGTAGGAGCGGAGGAATGAATTTTCAAAGCACGGAGTAATTTCGGACAAGTTCTTCTCATTCAACAATTCATTTCTCGCCTCCCTAATTGAGATGAACCAATCGAGAATTATATTTNCAAAAAATAGTATGTGCCACTCGGCCCGTAGTGTCGGCTTGCGATTCGTGTGAATTAGCAGCACTTCACACTCATCGCAAACCTCCACTTACGGGCCTTGTGACACAAATAACTAATTTACACATACTTGAATGAATTTGAAACATCATATTTGAAGAAACCATCAGAAAGCTCACTTTTAGGGGAATTCATGAAACATTCTAAATTTTCAACGATCGTCATAAAAATCAAATCAACCAATATAGGTATCGTAATTATCTTTTACCTTCTGCTTAATGGCATTAAAACAAACATTTTAAGCATGATTGAATTCATTTGATGCATGATATTGAAACATATCCCTGGAATTCTGATTTTGAAAAAAGACGAAATTTTGGAAAATTTTCGAATAAATCAAAATAACGATTATTGTTATCGCCTCTATCTTCGAACTCGGTCAAAGATACATCCAAAAAAATTTGCTAAGCCATTATTCAATCAATTCAGAACATTTTTGTTCAGTCATTGAGAAAACCGATTTTCGAAAAATAAATAAATAAATAAAAAATAATCTGTGACGTTTTGAGTTTTACCCGGAGGTAAAACTCAGTGAATATTTTTCTTCTTTTTACTACTACGTACACTGTCTACTGTGCCTTGCACTTTGCACTATTTTATTTCTGCACTGTAATCCTTTGGTCCTTGGTTGTCACTCCGACCTCGGCTAACTTCGGCGGTGAACTCACGGGGGGTTCGCTCACTCGGACGGATGTTGAGTGAAGGATATTACTTAGTAAAGTTCTAAATAAACACTCGCGTATTATTACAAAAAGGATGGTATATTGACGATGATGGTTAAAACACACGACTCGGTTTCCTATGGGTTGGTATAACGCGTTATTAAGAGACTTGACTAGGGACTTCGACTCGATTTTAATGGCTTGACTGAAGGCCTGAGCTAGAGGTCCGTTCGACTCTGCTCCTGATTGTACTCTGGTGCTTCCAGAGTCCTCAAAACTTGGCAAAGCCCCAATTCGCTGAACTAAGCAGTCTCATGGTTTTCTCCACTAACACTGTCTCGTGTCATCATTGACAGAGACTCAAACAGTCAAACTGTTCATCGTTCTGAACTGGACTCCTGAAAAACCGTGGGACTGCTTACCACGGTGTCCAAATGACACCGTGGGATTGCTGACCAGTGTCTGGATGACAGGAAAGAGAAATCATATTCCTCGTTCCCACCATCCAGCATTATATTTTTATTTTATATAATTATTAACTAAATCGACGTATTGATCGATCCCAATACGTCACAAATCGATGAATTAAATTTTAATTAATGGAAAAAGGGTGAAATCTATCGCCTTCATCTTCGACTGAGTTCGAAGATAGAGGCGATAGCACTAATCGTTATTTTCATTTATATAAAAAATTGGAAACATTTTTCATTCATTGAAAATTAGAATTCCGGGCATATCTTCGGATATCATGCTTCAAATTGATTCAATCATAGCTTAAAATTTCAATTTGAACATCACTTTGCTGAAGTTGAATGAAATAATATGGAAGGATAAATTTGATATGCAATAAAAAAATGATGTACAAGACGACCATTCGGAAGCATATTGCTAATTTCTTAGCAAAAATAACTACACTATATGAAGATAATAGCAATTACCCACTTGTTTCTTTTTCCCCTGGTATACCCTTTGTTTTAATCGTTATTTTACATTGCTTCGACCCGGTTAGGGTATACTGCGATGATGATCAAAGACTCTAAATGGTTAGATCACACCATTCTACCCGGCCGGGATTTGAACTCGGAAACTTTCGCATGTGAGGCAACGAACTTACCCACTACGCCAAGCCACCGGGCTTCCTGTTATACCCCTAGGTTCCTCACAGCACCAAAAAGGGTTTCAATTTCGGATCGAAAATTCAATTTTACGATGAGGAGAAAAATTAAATAAAATGTGGGAATCACCATGAAATGGACTTTCTAAACCTTTTTTCGTGATTTTTACGATAAAATTAATCAGGACATAAAAAACAATATTGTCTTCAAGAATGGAGCAAATTTATTAAATCTATATTTCCGAATATTTTTTTTATGCAGCATAGTGCTGCATCATTCCAATTGAAAAATTTAGTTTCGAACGAGAAAAGAACATTCTATCTTACTACCAATAAAGTTAATGGAAATGAAAAAAAGAAGAATGTCAATAACGCATCAAAAAACGATCAAATGTTGTCAGGTAGGCCCAGTTCCTTCCATGTTTCCCCTCGAAATTAAACTTAATATTGCTCCTGAAAATTACCACTAAACTCGAAAATTTGCAAAAAAAAATTTTTTCGCAAATTTGGGTTAAAAACAATTTTTTTTCGCAAATTCCGAAAATTGTTTCATTGGGCAATATGGATACCTGATAAATCCGTATAGATTGGACTAAAATGGACGCCCGAAAATGTTTCAAAACATTTTCAATAATCGAATTTTTGAAAATTGCTTCTTGACAAGGTCCACAAGCGAAAAATTATTCAAGAGTGGGGTAAAATGGATACCCGAAAAAGTTCGTCCTATTTAAATTTAATCGAGAAAATTTTCAACAGACGTTTTCCAACAGAATCATGATGGTATGTTTTTGTAGTGAGAAATTAGAGTTGGAAAAGATATTAACAAATAAACTTCAACAAAATTAAATTTTACATTGAAGTTTAAAATATAGAGTAACTTTGGATTTCCTGTTTTACTATTCAAATAACTTTGAAATTATTCATTATTTTCGCAACTGACCTGTTGTCCATTTGCGAAATTTTTAAGATGACTACTTTTCATCTCACAACGGAAATCGCCATAAACTAACGAGGGGGGGGGGGTTAATGAGCAAAAATAATTCGGTTTACCACCCCCCACAGCAAAAGTTAACAATGAGTTTTTTTTTTAAATTGGAAAATCGCGGTCATGACTAGTGTTTCAGAAATTCAATATTGTTGGAAGAAAAAAATGAGGAAGAAATCGAAGTGTCCATTTTACCCCTTTTTTGCTTTACCTTACACTCCTACGATGCAGTCTTATGACAATGTGTTTGTTTTTATAACCGTCAATTGAAGTCGGAACAGTAGATTTGATCCAATTCAACTAATTATTTAAATCTGGTGTCTATATTGCCCCACCCACCCCTCATTACATACATGTTGTTACTTACTATCGCAGTCTGATGCAACGCCTTGCAATCGTAATACACTGGCATTCATATCGAGACTCAAGTCAGCTCTTCTAACAATCCCGAGGATCAAGTCATAAACAATTCCTGGATGACTGTTTTCAGCTTTGGATAGGGCTGACTTGAGTGTCTGAGCAGCGACAACATTTTGACTTTCCAACTGTAACCAACGACAAATTATTTGACAAATCAAATTGATCTGATGACCTAAGTAATTTTTCAGCCATCCATGGACTTTGTGTACCTTTGAAAGTATTGGACGTAATATCACAGGGAGGACAAGTGATGTAACTGGAGTTTCATCTCCCATTGTCATCCTTTATCGTGTTTTCGTATTAAAACGAAACAATAAACTGTAGATATATGCGCTGCTGAGTCGGTAGTATCTGAGGGAAAATACGACGATGATTCGTTTTCTATTATTTTTATGGATTTAGATTATCTGTTACTCAGTGACCTTCAATGATTAAACAATAATTAACAGTTGATCACTTCATTTCAGAATAATTAGCACACTTCTGAACCTTGACAGCTGTCACTGCAGTACTGAAATGATGTAACAAAATGAGGTTAAGCTCGAATATTTATTATGGGTACACCAAAAAGGATGGACTAAAGTAGAGGCTCAGTTCTCCAGGGGCAGGTGACCCCAAGCTGAAATAGTGAGTGCCCCATGGGAGGGATGGCGCCATGGTTGATTTAGGCCTCTGGGTGTCGCGTAAACCACTAGTTACCATATAGAGTTCCTATGACTATCATTATTCCACTAGATTATACCATTGAGATTCAAATATTTTTATCTGATAATTTTATAAATCCAATATTATTTTTAAGCTAGTTGAAATATTCCCACGGTTTTGGAAACAAGAAAATATAGAATTTTGGAAAGTAAGTTCGAGAAACTCGTAAACAGGAAACGAGTAATAAATCTAAAGAGTCTCTCGACGTAGCTCTGGCCATCCAAAAATAAAAGATCCTTTGTATTGTTTTTTTTATATAGAGTTTTCGAGTGCAATTCTAGCTTGACATTAAACCGTTCGAGTCGTAAAACCTTTTCCTGGAGACAGTTTATTTTCCCCGGGTGAAATTCAAGCATTTTCTGTCTCTCCCGAAAAACCACATGTAAGGCCCTTTGTTCAAGTCACGTAGACTCGNGGGCGAGCTGGCTGTGCCAGTAACTCGTCAGTAGCAGTGTTGTGTAACGTCCCGACGTTGAATTTTATAGACGGCACTATTTATCGACCATTTTAATCCGCGAGATTTGAATTATTATTTCAAAATGAATATAAAACGTCTGAAATTTGAGAATGCCAAGAAAATGGTCGAACAGAGGACAATGAACAATGGACAAAAAATAATTTGACGAGTGTAAGAAAAAACCGTTCCCAGCAATCATAAATGTCAAGTACTTGAGTTGAGTTTTCAATTTATTACTCTCCAAAATTTGTTACAGAAAGGCTTTTCCTGAAAATTCTAAACTCAGAGAGAAAAATAAACACATCGGTCACAGTAGTAAAATCGTAAAATCTCAATTCTGGTATATTTCGAAAGTTTCTCTGTTTCAAGTGGTCCACACGTGTTTGGGTTCTCCTTTGTTCATTGTATACCTACGCGGAGGGCCTGAGAACCCTCAAGAGGAAAACTGGCAACGTCGCACGCTTTCCCTTCCGCCCTCTTTTCATTTTCCCCTGTTCACTTTTGGCTTACCCCGCTTCCCTTTCCTCTGGGCCAGGATTGCGCGCGCAACTTTTTGGTCTAGTGGAGGTGTTTTGAGCCAACCCTTAGATTTAAAAACTTAAGTTTAAGTCAGTCTCATCGTGGCTGTTATTTCGACAACTTTTCAAGCTTCTTTCTTCAAGTAGTTTTTCTTCAGAGTTTTTACGAGTTTTTATAAGTTTATTAGAAGTTCATCCAGTTTGTAGTCCAAGTTTTAGATTTTTGAGTCAAGAGTTACTTTGAATAAAAGTGTTAATGTGCTCTGCTAAGCACTAGTGTTTGGATTTATTCACAAATAAACCTTCAATCCAATTATCCTATCATTGAACGAGTCAACATCGATGGAGTCCTCATCAGAGGTTTAGCGGCTAACGGATCCACACTTCAAAGTTTGGCGCTCAATATTCCAAATGGCGCTACTGTCCTCCTAGTAATTTGGGTGACCCCCACGACCGCCACTTTACCATCATCAAATGCCGCAAACTTGACGAAACTAAAAATTCCCTAGCATCTAAAAAAACCAAAAATAAAAAATGTAAAGGGTGCAAGTATTTGATTGTAATCTTCTCCACAGCTGGTTACTGTTATAACATTTATCANCTAACCTCCTTTAGGCATTAAAGAATTCTAAGAGAATTAGAATTTAGAGAGAAAAAATTTCCGCTTCACCCAGTCGGTAAGAGTGCCCGGCGCGTATCTGGGAGACCCGGGTTCGATTCCCGGCTGGGTGAAGCGGAAATTTTTTCTCTCTAAATTCTAATTCTCTTAGAATTCTTTATTTTTTTGAGGGATTTGAGGGATGCCGCCACGGTCGAATCTGACGGCTGGACGAACTGCCTGTGCGGGTAACTCGGCAGTAGCCGTCCCGCTGTCACAGGTATAGTTTCGGAGGGGAATTTATGTCCTCCTCGCCCTCAGCATGTTCTTAATGTTTTTCAGGTGATTCATTTGCTGGCTAATTAATATTAAGGAATGAAACACAGAGGGTGTGACGGAGAATTAAATTCCCCATCAATCGATCCCCGTTGCATCCCTTAATCTCTGTAACAAAAAAATACAAACTACGACAAAGTCATGGGCCAGTGAGAAAAATAATTTTCTTCTCGGCGCACAGTGACTTTTCACCATACGCTCGCGAATTAAAAATTCACTTCTCCCCTCC
>NW_021680952.1:89400-90692 GCF_001412515.2 Diachasma alloeum
TCATCCCTTAATCTCTGTAACAAAAGAATAAAAACAGCCATGGAAGTCAGGGGCCAGCAAGAAAAATAATTGTTACGCGGCGGACACTGACTTTTCACCATTCGCCAGGTAATTAAAAATTCACCTCTCCCTTCCTAATTGAGATTAAGGGATGAAAAAAGGGCAGTTCGACGGAGAATTAAATTTTTCATCAATTAACCCTCTTTCATCCCTTAATCTTTGTAACAAAAAATTAAAAACTGCCATGAAAGTCAGGGGCCAGTAAGAAAAATAATTTTTTCGCGGCGCACACTGACTATTCACCATTCGCCCGGTAATTAAAAATTCACTTCTCCCCTCCTAATTGAGATTAAGGGATGAAAAAAGGGCAGTTCGACGGAGAATTAAATTCTCCATTAATTAACCCTCTTTCATCCCTTAATCTTTGTAACAAAAAAATAAAAATCGCCATGAAAGTCAGGGGCCAGTAAGAAAAATAATTGTTTTGCGGCGCACAGTGACTCCCGGTAATTAAAAATTCACCTCTCCCTTCCTAATTGAGATTAAGGGATGAAAAAAGGGCAGTTCGACGGGGAATTAAATCCCCTATCAATTAACCCTCTTTCATCCCTTAATCTCTGTAACAAAAGAATAAAAACAGCCATGGAAGTCAGGGGCCAGTAAGAAAAATAATTTTTTCGCGGCGCACACTGACTATTCACCATTCGCCCGCGAATTAAAAATTCACTTCTCCCCTCCTAATTGAGATTAAGGGATGAAAAAAAGGCAGTTCGACGGAGAATTACATTCTCCATTAATTAACCCTCTTTCATCCCTTAATCTTTGTAACAAAAAAATTAAAATCGCCATGAAAGTCAGGGGCCAGTAAGAAAAATAATTTTTTCGCGGCGCACACTGACTATTCACCATTCGCCCGCGAATTAAAAATTCACTTCTCCCCTCCTAATTGAGATTAAGGGATGAAAAAAGGGCAGTTCGACGGGGAATTAAATTCCCTATCAATTAACCCTCTTTCATCCCTTAATCTCTGTAACAAAAGAATAAAAACAGCCATGGAAGTCAGGGGCCAGTAAGAAAAATAATTTTTTCGCGGCGCACATTGACTTTTCACCATTCGCCCGGTAATTAAAAATTCCCCTCCCCCTTCCTAATTGAGATTAAGGGATGAAAAAAGGGCAGTTCGACGGAGAATTAAATTTTTCATTAATTAACCCTCTTTCATCCTTTAATCTCTATAACAAAAAATTAAAAACTGCCATGAAAGTCAGAGGCCAGTAAGAAAAATAATTTTT
>NW_021680952.1:90931-91132 GCF_001412515.2 Diachasma alloeum
TTCGACGGAGAATTAAATTCCCTATCAATTAACCGTCTTTCATCCCTTAATCTCTGTAACAAAAGAATAAAAACACCCATGGAAGTCAGGGGCCAGTAAGGAAAATAATTTTTTCGCAGCACGCACTGACTTTTCACCATTCGCCCGCTAATTAAAAATTCACCTCTCCCTTCCTAATTGAGATTAAGGGATGAAAAAAGG
>NW_021680952.1:92742-99913 GCF_001412515.2 Diachasma alloeum
AATGAAAACAGCCTATTGACGTGAATACACTTATTTAAGTGACTTTTGGAAAAAGATTATTTATATGGACAACCAATTTTGGGTTCGCGCAAGAATCAACGAAGACAAAATTTCGTTTTGTCCGAACTGATATTGAATTATCAGTTACCATCTGAGTAAATTACCGACTGTAGAGATATCACCAACATAGTTCCATCGTTGTGCTTTTACCGTGCACTGGCGCGGTGGATTTGAATTATAGCGCGTTAAGGGGAGACTACTATGAGAGTTTCAAAAGTCGCGGGTTATGCCGCTGGGGAAATTTTTCAATAGAACAATATCTATTTTAAACAAGTTAAAAATTGCTCTTGTAGTACATATAGTATAGTTATTTTTGCTAATAAATTAGCAATACTCTTCCAAATGGTTATTTTGTACATAATTTTCTTTTATCACGTTTAATTCATTGTGTATCTCATTTTATTAAATTAAATAAGTTTTTTTTAAACTTATTTTGTCCGCTTTTCAACTTGAATCAATGTTATCATCGTCATTATTCTTCTTATCCCTTTCTTCTGTACAACTGATTCCTTTCTTACGGTTCTATCTCCCCCCTCATCCGTTCGACACGTTATTAAAAAATTGTATTTATACATACTTGAATGAATTTGAAATATCACATTGGAAGAAACCATCAGAAAGCTCACTTTCCGGGAAATTCATGGAATATTCGAAATTTTCAACAATCATGAAAATCAAATCAACCAATGTAGCTATTGTAATCATCTAGCAACTTCGAATTGATGGCTTTAAAACAAACATTTTAAACTATAATTGAATTCATTTTAAGCATAATATCCAAAGATATACCTGGAATCCTCATTAAAAAAAAAATTTGCAAATTTTCAAATCACTCCAAATAACGATTATGGCTATCGCCTTCATGTGCGAACTCGGTCAAAAGGACATCCAAATAAATTTTTTAAGCTATCATTCAATCAATTATGAACATTTCCGCTTTAGCTACTAAATTGTAATTAACACAGATTGATAGGGCTCACCAAAACCTATATTTGAAGAATAGAAAATTATTCCATCGATTCATTAGCGAATAATCCAAGACAATTTTGCTTGCATATGTACGCACATATACAGGGTGTTTCAGAACTACATGTACATCTGAACACCCTAGGATCAGGGGGTGATNACACATATATACGTACGGATACGGTAAAAAAATGACATTTTCAGAGTTTTTGGATCATAATGGGTTGATATACCACGAATAATCCAAATTTAAATTTGAACAATTACAATGCTTCCATTCGGAAGCAAATATCATCATTAAAAGGTTGCATAATTTTTAATTAACTTGATGCCAAATTTTTTTTTTTTTTATTGCTTTTTTTCATACATGTAAAATATCAAGTAATTTTCATTTTGCAGTGCATTTGAAGACATTTTAAAATATTTTTCCAGATCTTTTTCAAAAGGATTTGATTTTCAAAATTTTTCAAAATGCGTTTACAATTTTTTGGAAATGAGTGAGATAATTTTTTAAAGTACAATCGAAATTTCATTTAGTTTTCGCAGTATTCCCTTACATTCCAGTTTTGTTAATTACAATTCCGATAACAACTTGCTTTTCTGCCTCGTATTTATACATGTCGGGTTATTTATTGTAACAANCAAGTTTTTTTTTTCTTTATTGCTTTTTTTCATACATGTAAAATATCAAGTAATTTTCATTTTGCAGAGCATTTGAAGACATTTTAAAATATTTTTCCAGATCTTTTTCAAAAGAATTTGATTTTCAAAATTTTTCAAAATGCGTTTACAATTTTTTGGAAATGAGTGAGATAATTTTTTAAAGTACAATCGAAATTTCATTTAGTTTTCGCAGTATTCCCTTACATTCCAGTTTTGTTAATTACAATTCCGATAACAACTTGCTTTTCTGCCTCGTATTTATACATGTCGGGTTATTTATTGTAACAATTAAGGTGATAGAAATCTTAGTATTTGTTCTTACACATAGTTTACTTAGAGAGAATTTTATTGTTAATACTTGTACAGGGATAAAAAAAGGTTATAATTTATTTCTATTCTTATATTCTTCCCCCCATTTTTACTTCGCACAAAATCTCCTGATTCTCATACGAGCTGCAACATAAAATGAGAGCATTAATTACAGCAATTGCATTAATTACCGACTATTCATGTAGCATTTTTCACCTGGAGTAGTTTTAACTTTTTAAGCGCCTGCGGGGCAGACGAACAATAAACAATTAAATTTTTTGCACTAATTAAGCGTTTTTAGACATATGTAATCGATCTTCAATGCATGAAAAATCTCATTTCAATAGTCTGCGACTTTTAATACTCATAGTAGTCTCCCCTTAATTTATTGCACTCTCATACGTTAATGAGTTTTTGGGCAGATTAGGATTTTTTCGGCGGTAACACCGATAGAACCTATGGAGGGAAATCAAATGTTTAATTCTCGGAACCATTATAAAAGGAGGAGCAATTTGAAGCAATGCCCCCACTCTTCAAAAATGAAGTGTGTATCGTTCGACGTTGCTATTAGATTTATCCACCAGCCATTCGTACTGACTGCAAAACCCGCATTCGTTTCTGATACTCACTGAGGGTAATCCACACGGAGATTTATCCATGGGACCTATTAAAATACTTATTACAATAGGTGGATACATCGCTATCGCTTATTAGAGTAAAACGAAAAATTGACTCTGTTTCATTTTTTTTTCTTTCGCCGAAAATTATGTGACGAAGAATGAAGAATCCGTGTCGTTGTAATACACTGAGAAAAATATTCAGTAAAAAATTGCGGAACAATTCACGTAATTCGCAAGGAGGTATCGTTTTCCGGCAATTTTTATAGGAATGAAAGAGAATAAATCTGAAAAGTTCAGTGAATTCTCAAGTTCATCACCGAACAAAGTACGAAATTGCCACGTAATTTTACCTGAAAAAGTAAAATCTTACAGAAAGTTCCCGACTTATTATGCCTCCAAAATAAAAAATTCGGCAGCTAGGAAGTTATTTTTACGTTCCGTTCCGCAACATTTTTCAATTGTTGGAGAAAAATTATGGAACGACTTGTTGTACCCACACCGGTAAATCATCAGACTGGTGGTTAATTATTACGGAACAGATAGTAGAATTTACGTTCCAACTCCCACTTTTATAGAATTTGACTTCGCTCGCAGATTACGTTTCGAAATGTTTCGGTTTTTTGCCGGTAATTTTTATTGTATTTTTCTCTCCAAGAATAAGCATCAGTGAGTTATTTTTAAAAATTATATATCTTGATAAATATCATTGTTATGAGAGAAGTGCAAGAGAACTTTCTTTATTCAAAACAGGTATAAGTATTTGGAAAAAAATCCTGACTCGAAAAAATTAAATTTAAAATAAATTCATCTATAAACAAATTGAGAAGTGGCAAAGACCATGTTAAAAAAGTTGCAATGGTGAAACATTGAATGTAAAATTCTTTTATTTACCTTGTTCCATTCTCCTCTCTTAACAGCTTCCAAATGAATCCTTGTAATCCTTCAAGAATTATGATATTTGGATCTTGGCGAGGGGAATTCATTGTGACAGTGCTGTCTGGCTCCCTAAGAGTCCCCACCGGCTTCAGAATACTGGCCAATAGTGACTCTTACCAAAAAAGTAACCTCGGGTCTGGGCCCGAGTCAGCCCCCCCTCATTATCCAACCGACCTCACTCTTACTCGCGCAAGCGCTTCAGCCTTGAGTCATATTCCTCCGCGCACGCCTATTTCGACCGGCATTTTGGGTGGAGGGTGATAATGTATGCGAAGGGGTGAAATTATCGCCCTACAACGGGAGGGGATTGCAGAATCTATTCTAGCCACCTTCATCCCACTGTTTGCATGCATTGATTAAATTGTTTAAAAATGGTTGAATTTTACAAGCAAAATTCCGAAAAGTGTGATTATACGAGGGGGCGGCGGAGGAAGGCATGTACGTGGAAGGTGAAAATTTTAATCCAACACGGGGAGGGGATTGCAGAATCTATTCTAGCCACCCTCATTCCACCGTTTGCATGCGTTGATTAAATAATAATTGACGTAATTCCGCACGGGTAGACTTTCTCAGCGGCAAAATCCAAGATATGACCACTCGGTCCCGGGTAAAAATTTTTTTCTCTCCCCCTAATTGAGATGAAGACATGAAACCAACGCGTGTCAATCGAGAATTCAATTCATTCAACGTAAGGCAGCGTTTTACTGTTCAGATTCTCCCATGCGCACCGTGCATGAAACGAGGCTTCACTGACTGAGTGACTCAAATATGAATGTTTTTTTTNAAATTCAATTCATTCAACGTAAGGCAGCGTTGTACTGTTCAGATTTTCCCATGCGCACCGTGCATGAAACGAGGCTTCACTGACTGAGTGACTCAAATATGAATGTTTTTTTTTTAACCCGGGACCAACGGCTCACATCTTCCATTTTTTCCGGAGGAGAGTTGACCTCCACCAAAATCGAATTTTTTCGCGAAGCGAACGTTGATTCCGTATTTTCTAATGATTTCAAAGCCAATGAAACACTCGGAGGGGCCAGATATGCCCAAATGAATAAATTAAATTTTCAGCCGAGGCCGAGGGCTCAGATCTTGGTTTCTGCCGCTGGGAAAGTCGACTCTCAGCAAAATCGAATTTCTCCGCAGAGTGAACGTTGATTCGGCATCTACTAACGCCAGCTCTAAAAAGTTAGCCCCTGATTATTAAAAATTAATTATTTTGACCATGGGAATCCATTGATAGGCGAATGATAGACAATGATTGACTATAGAAATAATTTGATAGACTGAATTTTTTTTAAAATGAATTTTCAAGAAATTGTCATTAAAGATAGCCCCTCTTTTTTTTAATTTTTGATAGAAACTTCTACTTGGGCTCATTTTACGCGGAATGATTTGATAGACATTGATATACACTGAATCAAAGTCTATCCATTCGATAAATTGGCGTAAAATAAGAAAAACCTAATCAGCATCATAGAAGGCTTAGGAGGGGGTTCGGAGTGGAGGGGATGCATTCTCGTNATTTTACGCGGAATGATTTGATAGACATTGATATACACTGAATCAAAGTCTATCCATTCGATAAATTGGCGTAAAATAAGAAAAACCTAATCAGCATCATAGAATGCTTAGGAGGGTGTTCGGAGTAGAGGGGATGCATTCTCGTTGTCCCACGATACAGTTGTCCCACGATAACAAAAAAAAATGTTCTGAAAATTGAATGATGGCTTAAAAAATTGGTTTGACTCTTCCTTTGACCGAGTTCGAAGAGGAAGGCGATAACAATAATCGTTATTGTCATATATTCAAAAATTTCGAAAAATTTTGGATTTTTTGAAAATCAAAATTCAGAGGATATCTTCGAATATTAAATAAATTCAATCAAAGCTTAATATTTGTTTAATGCCATTACATTGAATAGAAAACTGACCTTTCGGCACAACTCGCGAATATTTCGCTTCAATCCTGAGATATTCTAAAACAAGTGGGAAATTGATCTTGCATTGTATATAGTAGCTTTATTTTTGCAAATAAATTTGCAATATGCTTCGGAATGGTTATTTTGCACATCATTTCCTTCTATGACGTTTCATTGTTTATTTCATTGTATTATATTAAATAACATTTTCGTTTACCTAATGTTGACAAATTTTCAGCTCAGTTGAATGTTATCAGCGGCATTATTCTTATTATCCCTGTACTTCTATACAACCGATTGTGTTTTCCAAAGTTCTATCTCTCCCCTCAGCCTTTCAATAAAATGTTAGTAGAAAAATTTAACTTACACATACTTGAATAAATATAAAACATCGCATTTCAAGAAACAATCAGAAAACTACCTTTTAGAAAAATTCATGAAAAATTGAAAAATTTCAACAATCATTGTAAATATGTAAACAATCAATATAGCTGTGGTAATCATCTTTCAACTTCACTTAATGGAATTAAAACAATCATTTTAAGCTATGATTGAATTTCTTTGACATTCAAATATATCCTCGGAATTCTGATTTTTTTTAAATACCCAATTTTTGGAAATTGTTAGATAAATTGAAATAACGATTATTGTTATCGTCTTCATCTTCAAACTCGGTCAAAGGGACAGCCAAATCAATTTTTTAAGGCATCATTCAATTTTCAAAAATTTTTTTTTTGTTATCGTGGAACAACTCCTAATTGAGATTAAGGGATGAAAAAACGGCAGTTCGACGGAGAATTAAATTCTCCATCAATTAACCGTCTTTCATCCCTTAATCTCTGTAACAAAAAAATATAAACTGCTATGAAACTCAGAAGCCAGTAAGAAAAATAATTCTTTCGCAGCGCACACTGACTTTTCACCATTCGCCCGCGAATTAAAAATTCACCTCTCCCCTCCTAATTGAGATTAAGGGATGAAAAAAGGGCAGTTGATGAGAAATTTAATTCTCAGTCGAAGTGGCTTTTTTTCATCCCTTAATCTCAATTAGGAGGGGAGAAGTGCATTTTTAATTCGCGGGCGAAAGGTGAAAAGTCACTGTGCGCCGAGAAGAAAATTATTTTTCTCACTGGCCCATGATTTGTGTCGCAGTTTGTATTTTTTTGTTAGAGAGATTAAGGCATGCAACGGCGATCGACTGATGGGGAATTTAATTCTCCGTCGAACTGCCGTTTTTTCATCCCTTAATCTCAATTAGGAGGGGAGAAGTGCATTTTTAATTCGCGGGCGAAAGGTGAAAAGTCACTGTGCGCCGAGAAGAAAATTATTTTTCTCACTGGCCCATGATTTGTGTCGCAGTTTGTATTTTTTTGTTAGAGAGATTAAGGCATGCAACGGCGATCGACTGATGGGGAATTTAATTCTCCGTCGAACTGCCGTTTTTTCATCCCTTAATCTCAATTAGGAGGGGAGAAGTGCATTTTTAATTCGCGGGCGAAAGGTGAAAAGTCACTGTGCGCCGAGAAGAAAATTATTTTTCTCACTGGCCCATGATTTGTGTCGCAGTTTGTATTTTTTTGTTAGAGAGATTAAGGCATGCAACGGCGATCGACTGATGGGGAATTTAATTCTCCGTCGAACTGCCGTTTTTTCATCCCTTAATCTCAATTAGGAGTGGAGAGGTGAATTTTTAATT